>NC_046674.1:32921654-33221654 GCF_003369915.1 Drosophila miranda
CGTCGTATGGTGGAATTTGCCTGATTGACTTCAAGGCTTGGTTCGGTGTATTTCTGTTAGCGGCATGTTGATTTCTTTTTATTTATTTATTTTTTCTAATATTAATTGAGTTTCAATCGTGTGTAGATTCTTTGGTAGATCTCTTTAGTATTAGCGTTACTTTTTCTCTGATCACTGTAGGTTATTACGCACTGTAACTGTCACTACGCCAATTGATCGTCTTAAAAAAAGGATTCACTTTTAACTGAGATCCTACCGACTGCGCCAGTTAAATATGCGACACTTCAGTTTAAGTTTTAAAAAAGGTTTTATTCTTTCACTTAAACTTAGCGTACATTGGTTAGTTATTTCCCCGACGATGACTGAGGTCTGATGTCTTGAACGGAATTAACTTTGGTTGAATTCTCCGACGGTGTCGCGATTGACGATTGTCTTGAACAGAACTCAGTTGGCTTCTTAGATGTAGACTATTTATATTATGATGCTCGGTTTGGGATTCGGATTTGGATTCGTAGGCGTTGGCTTCGACTTCGGCTTCGGAGATGGAGTACGTGACTCGATCGATATGTGGGAAAGGCGGCTTTTGATGAAAGGCTTCCGCTGCGTATTAGCGGTGTTGCATTACTTGGGGGTGGCTGAGAATAGGGCCTCTGATTGGTCAGCTAGGATGGTGTGATTCTTGAGAATCGATTAGTAATTGATCTCTGAAGAGTGGCGTGATTCTGGTGCGGCTGGATTCTAGTGCGGCTGGATTCTAGTGCGGCATCTATTGTTTTATGTTCAACTTCCAGTTTAGGGTGTTTGTTTACATTGCCTGCAATCGGCTACGCGTGGTCCATTTCGAGCGTGAGATTGTTTATGAGGGTTCGAAGCTGAGGGTGTCGTATTGTTTATAGTATTGTGGGTGCAGGGTAATAGACATAGACAAAGGTATGCGGAGCATGGACTATAGATATGTCACTATATATATATATATATTTATTTATTCCCGAGTAAACACGTCCGCTTTAATCAATCGATTCTCAGTCAATAACTCCAGCCCAACTTCTGCAAGTTCAGCTAAGCGGTACCGAACCAAAAGCTCGAAGATCGGATGATATTTGGAAACTTTAACTGCATAATCGGATGATCTTAGGAACTTTAACTGCATAATCGGATGATCTTTCGCCCAATTGAGCGAAATTTTGGTCAAGCTTTTAATCTATGCTCTCCCTACGCTACGCTACTCTCTTGGGTCAAGGTAAACGTGACGTCTTTCGCTTAAATGCGTGCGCTGCGCGCCGACTCTCTTTAGAAAGCTTTTCGGAAAGCTTGCAGCTTACGATCCACTTTCGGAGTTACTATGTATCTGCACTTTTAAGCATTACCAAAAGAAAACTGTGCTTATCCGTGATGTTCCATACTCTTTCCCTAAATTCGGCCCCTACAGGTCTGAAGTGCACGCAAGTGCGAATTGATTTTGTCGCAGAGCGCGCGCAAGCCGATAGCCGAGCCCTTCTCCACCCCTTGCAGCCCAAAAATAGCCTTGACGTGTGCCTGAAAATGTAACAGTTTATTATCGAATCGCAACATTAGTAAATTCAACGCCTTGTCGTAATTATCCTCAGAAAGCTCCAAGGAACGAATCGTATCCAGCGCAGCACCATCTAGACATCCACGAAGATATTGGAATTTTTCGATGATTGGTATACGATGGTCTTTGTGCACCATTGTCGAGAACATCGAGTGGAATTCTGGCCAATCCATGTAGTTCCCACCGAATCGCGGAAGCTGCAACTCGGGCATTCGAGAACGGCCTATACTATCATAGGCGAACAGCGACGAATTTTCCTCGAGAGTATGCCGAGCCGTTGAATTGGCAGCATTAACCGTGCGAGCTGCCATCAACTCACGCGATAGCCTGGACCTGACCTTCACATACACATTCGAAAAGTCCAGTCGGGCATCATGGGCTAGCTGCAGAAAATCCAGGCTTTCAGGGCTCGTTTGAGCGGCATCGAAATCCGCATTCATTCGCTCGATCTGCTCTGAGCGAGCTTGGAGCTCTGTCTTATCCAACTCGGCAAGCTCTTCCTTGGTAAGAAATTGATCCATGGCCCTTAGCTAACACGCGATGGACTCGGCCTTGTGCTTGTAGAAATCTACATCACTCGGCATTGCTGCGTTCGCGACATTGGTAGGCTCAGGTGCTGCCATGTTGATGTTTTAAAATAGTCACTCAGCACGACCGAAAAAAACACCCTGTATACGTATAAACGTGGGAACCGAAAGCAAACGGATTACAGCTAATGCCTTTAGCTGTGCGGCTGTGCGAGCTGTCCGATTCCGCTTTGTACTCCGCTTGTGTGTATTAGTGAGTTCGCTGCACTGCCTACCGCACTGCACTGACCGAATTGTCGCGACAGAGAAATTAATAGCCAGCAATGCGTGTATGTAGGTGTATGTAAGTGTGTTTTAGCACCGAATTGTGCTTAACCGCCGAAAATTTGCTAGGGCTAACGAATGTCGATCGCGAATGATTATTAATTGACCCTGCAACTCAGAGATCACGTCGGGGTCACCAAATTTTATGTGGAGATAATGTTTTTTATCCCCAATCGGCCGACTAATTATTTCGAATTAAATAAAACTCGGCGCAGAAATAAAATTACGATATGTTCTTTAATGCGTGACATCCAAATTGCAAGTGTGGCTTGCCTGCCCTTTACATTGCGGCTCCGATCGCTAAGCGCAGCTTCGCTCGGCCGACGTCGGTAGGCAGACGCAAAGCGGAGATAGCGAAGAGCGAGCTGGCAGAGAGCGTTTAGCAGGGCAAGCAAGCGCAAAGCTTTAACAAACAAATGAGTGACATAGACATAAGTAACAAACAAAATAAGCGGCTGAGGGCCAAGAATTAGGTGCTATTTGGCAAGCAGCTAATCGGCTGGGTTCTGCTCCGAACATTCACCCCCCGTTGGAAGGCAAAGGCTTTCAACAGATCCATCCTGAAGGGGCAGAACCGCTATTTTTCCAACGGCCCTCTTGAAGATGCTTGCTTGGGCGCAGCTGGCGGCTACGCTGGGATGATCGTCGAACGCAGCAATCGGCGCTTCTTTACGAAGGCGGCTTGTCGTGATTACGTCTTGATCATCGGGAACCTCTGTAATTGTATAGAATGGCAGGAAATTTGGCAATGTAGAAATTGTTGAAGGTTGAATTTCATTTAGCGTGGATATGTAGGTTTTTAACATATGGAAAAGTTCGCGCTGCAGTTCCTGATTCTCCGATCGCAGTTTTTCCACTTGCACCTGGCACTCGAGCAGCTGCTTCCTGCATTGCTGCTCTAAGTTTTGGTACTCCAGCGTTGTGGGTCGAAAATCGTCAATAGAGATGCACGAGGAATTTTCAAAAGCGGCTAAAGCTGCACGCTTATTCTCCGACCTATCAATGCTTCCTGATACTATCCAACCAAGTTTTGTCTCCTGCAATGTTGGCAATTGGGCTGATAGTCGAATCTGTCCGACGCACATTAAATCGAAGAACAAACCAGAACCTATCAACAGATCGATACGTTGGGGCTTGGAGAAATTAGGATCAGCTAGTTTTAGATTATTCGGCATTGGCCAATCCTTTGCGTCTACGCCGAAATTAGGCTGCATTTCCGTAATTGAGTTGGTGACAATTGCAGCGAAGGAAGCTCGATAGCTTGCGTCCTGGGATTGTACAACTATATGTACAGACTTGCTCGAAGGTAGAATGGAATCTCCGATTCCAGAGATGTGAACATAAGACGAGCGATGATCCAACTGCAACTGATCAGCAAGTCTAGATGTTACAAAGTTTGCCTGTGATGCAGAATCCAAAATGGCACGACATGGGATAAGTGCTCCATAACGATCTGTTACATGGACGAGGGCAGTAGGTAGCAACACGTTCTGGCTAGACTGAGATTTCTGGATCGAGGGGGGAGGGCCAGAACACCCGCTTGCTAGAAGCACAGTCGCGGCCTCTTGCTGGATCGATTCCTCGGCCGGTGAAGAGGAAGATGAAGCACCAGTTCCCGATGGAATGTGGAGTAGCGTGTGATGTTTGGCCTGGCAATGCCTGCAAAGTCCTGACCTGCACCTCTGCAATTCATGGCCTTTGTTGAGGCAGTTCAAACACAAGCGGCTCTTCTTTGCTTCTTTGTATCGTTCAAACGCAGAGAGATTCAGGAATGCCTGACATCTAGATATGTAATGCTCGGAGGAATTGCAATGGTTACATATGGGGTTAGGATGGTCGTTACTGGAGGTGATAAGGGTGACAGGTTTGTCTTCTCCCACCTGTTGACTAGGACTTGTTGCCATGGCTGATCCCAAATTCTCCAGCATCCGACATCTCGCTTCCAAAAATGAGGCCATGCTTGACCACCGAGGCAATCCTGACGTCGGCAAGTTCTCTTCCCATTTCTCCTTTGTTTTGTGGTCCAGTTTCGTGCCTATGATGAAGATCAGCAACCCATCGGATATCTCCTGCGGGGTCGCCAAGGTCTGAAGTGCACGCAAGTGCAAATTGTTTTTGTCGCTGAGCGGCCGCAAGCCGATAGCCGAGCCCTTCTCCACCCCTTGCAGCCCGAAAATAGCCTTGACGTGTGCCTGAAAATGTAACAGTTTATTATCGAATCGCAACATTAGTAAATTCAACGCCTTGTCGTAATTCTCCTCAGAAAGTTCCAAGGAATGAATCGTATCCAGCGCAGCACCATCTAGACATCCACGAAGATATTGGAATTTTTCGATGATTGGTATACGATGGTCTTTGTGCACCATTGTCGAGAACATCGAGTGGAATTCTGGCCAATCCATGTAGTTCCCACCGAATCGCGGAAGCTGCAACTCGGGCATTCGAGAACGGCCTATGCTATTATAGGCGAACAACGACGAATTCCCCTCGAGAGTATGCCGAGCCGTTGAATTGGCAACATTTACCGTGCGAGCAGCCATCAACTCCCGCGACAGCCTGGACCTAACCTTGACATAAACATTTGAAAAGTCCAGCCGGGCATCATGGGCTAACTGCAGGAAATCCAGCCTTTCAAGGCTCGTTTGAGCGGCATCGAAATCCGCATTCATTCGCTCGATTTGCTCTAAGCGAGCTTGAAGTTCTGCCTCATCTAACTCGGCAAGCTCTTCCTTGGTGAGAAAGCGATCCATGGCCTTTAGTTGGCGCGCGATGGACTCGGCCTTGTGCTTGTAGATCTACATCATTTGGCATTGCTGCGTTCGCGACATTGGTAGGCTCAGGTGCTGCCATGTTGATGTTTTAAAATAGTCACTCAGCACGACCGAAAAAAACACCCTGTATACGTATAAACGTGGGAAAGAGCAAAGGGATTACAGCTGATGCGTTTAGCTGTGCGGCTGTGCGAGCTGTCCGATTCCGCTTTGTATTACTGCACTGCACTGACCGAATTGTCGCGACAGGGAAACGAATAGCCAGCAATGCGTGTATGTACGAATGTTTTAGCACCGAATTGTGCTTAAACGCCGAAAATTTGCTATGGCTATGGTCACCAACTTTTATGTAAAGATAATTTTTGCTATCCCCGATCGGCCGACTAATTATTTCGAATTAAACAAAGGTTAGGTTAGGTTCAGGCGGTAGCCTGGGGGAATGATGAAACCCTCCCAAGCTTACTTGGACCTGTAGAAGGTCCGTTGTGATGCCGCATGGGCGTGTGCCCCTCCCAATGCCTAAAAACCGTGGAGAACAGGCTGTTGCAAATTAAGGGCAGTCCCATCCGGAGGCTTGGATAAATCTGGACAAGGTCCCCGGTTTGATTTCGGACAGTTCCGAAATGTCAGTGAGGAAAGCGGCCCCGAGAATACGAAGACGACGATTTCCAAGGGCCAGGCAGTGGCAGAAGAAGTGGGGGACCGATTCCTCCTCTTCCTCGTCGCGACAACTCCTGCAGAAGTCGTTATGAGGGATTGACAGTCTAGAGGCTTGAGTGCCGATCTGCCAGTGTCCCGTAATGGCTCGAGTAACTGCAGAGCACTGTGTTTTGAGACTCGGCTCGGCTGAGCGCTTCTTCGATCGATATGGCCATATTAATCTTGAGATTTTACAGGAAACGGTTTGCTGCCATCTCCTATTGGCATTTTGCTCGAACAATTCGTGCGTGAGGAGTCTGCACGTAGCCAGAGGCATCGCTACCTGCTTCTTCTCCGATAGGAGAGGATTCGTAGTACCCTGCCTTGCTAGCTCGTCGGCGGCGTCGTTCCCCTCGATGTCCCTGTGGCCTGGGACCCATATAAGGAAAAGGTCTAACTGCTCTGCGATCTCGTGCAGAGACCTGCAGCAGTCATTTACAGTCGCTGAGTTCGACGATATTGAGCCTAAAGCTTTAATAGCTGCTTGGCTGTCCGAGAAAACGCACATGCGTGTCTAGAAGTAGTTTGGAGACGATGGAAATGGCCTCCTTGATGGCTACAACCTCCGCTTGGAACACACTGCAGTGGTCCGGGAGCCTGAAGCAATGACTGATGTTCAGCTCGCTGCAGTAGACTCCGCCTCCCACGCGGCCGTCTAACTTTGAGCCATCAGTGTAGAAGTGAACCGCATTAGCGGGTCCTGGTTCGCCCATATTCCAGTCCTCCCTAGGTGGGATTGATACCTGGAAAGGCGTTGAGAGGTGATCACTAGGGATACAATAATCTGTCCTTTCTGGTAATTGCGGGAGTCTCGTCAGGATTCCCGAGTGCCCAACCGCGGACGCTTTCCACAGTCTGGCCTCTCTCATTCTGAGTGCGGAAAGTGTTGCCACCTTCTTTCCCATGAGATCTATGGGGAGGAGGTCCAGCACAGTATCCAGGGCTTCCCCTGGAGTAGTGCGTAGCCCGCCAGTTATGCATAGCTCTGCCATGCGTTGAACTCTGCTGAGTTTATTGAGGCATGTCCTTTTGTCTAGGGCTGGCCACCATACCACCACTCCATAGAGCATGATCGGTCGTATGATGGCGGTGTAAAGCCACCGAACTATACAGGGGGTCATTCCCCATTTTAGTCCGATGGCTTTCCTGCAAGTATAGAGGGCCACTGTGGCCTTCTTTACTCTATACTCTATGCTCAATTTCCAGTCGAGCTTTCTATCGAGGATTAGGCCAAGATACTTGGCGTTGTTGCTGAAGACTAGCGCTTCCCCACATAGTCTTGGGGAAATCAGTGCCGGAACTTTGTACTTCCTTGTGAAGAGCACCAGTTCCGTTTTAGACGGGTTGACGCCTAGACCGCATTTGTCTGCCCATTTTGACATCTTCATGAGTGTGCTTGTCAGGCACTCACACAGCGTCTGCGGGAATTTACCCGAGAATGCTATAGCAACATCGTCCGCATACGCCACCACGCGGCAGCCACCCCCCTCTATCTCCCGAAGCAGTTCGTTCACTGCCACGTTCCATAGGAGGGGTGAGAGGACTCCGCCCTGGGGGGTGCCTCTACTGACAAATCTGGTGGACGTTGACGTCCCCAGTGATGCCTCAACCGTACTGCATTGTAGCATCTGATCGATTAGGCTCACCGTCTGGGAGTCAACCCCCAGGTCCGTCAGTGCACCCGTGATGGCGGTCGGGAGGATGTTATTAAAGGCGCCTTCTATGTCGAGGAAGGCTACCAAGGTGTACTCCTTACAGTTGAGGAAAGCTCCTATGATCGATGTGATCGATTGTAGGGCCGTTTTGGTGGATCTTCCTTTCCGATAGGCATGCTGGGAGTCTGAGATTAGACTAGGCGTAATATTTACTGTGAGATGCATCCCCAAAAGCCGTTCCATCGTCTTCAGAAGGAAGGAGGATAGACTTATGGGTCTGAAATCTTTGGGGGCAGTGTGCGAGGGCTTGCCTGCCTTGGGGATGAAAACGACTTTGGTATGAAGCCAGGTTTTCGGGATATATCCATGGGAGAAGATTACCTCATATATCCTTTTGAGCCAATTAGTGGCTTTTTGTCCAGCGTGAATCAGTTGGGCAGGGATGATGCCATCTGGTCCCGCCGACTTGTATGGTTTGAAGCTTTTGATTGCCCAGGAAATGTTCTCCTGGCTTAGCAGGTTCATGATATCACTTGAGGCAACGGAAGGAGCCGCGATGTAGTGTGGTCTGTTTTCAACGCTGCCGGGAAAGTGGGTGTTAAGGCGAAGATTTAGCGACTCATTGCTGGACGTTATCCATGATTGGTCAGCATTCTTCAGTGGGTGTAGTCTTCGAGAGAACTTTGCGCAAGCACGAGGCTTCTGAGTTATTCTCAATGTCGCTACAGAACTTACGCCAAGAGGCGCGTTTGGCTTTCCTCAGTTCTTTATTGTAAATTGACAGACTGGCCTTGTAATCGGCTCAGTTCTGCTCAACGTTTTCAGCCTTAGCTTTATTGAAGAGTCTCCGGGAGGCTTTTCGGAGTTCCCTCTGTTTCGGATTCCACCATTCAGGTTTCTTCCGGCCTCTGCACTTGCCAGAGGGGCAGTATTTATCGAGCGCCTCATTGCAGGCGTCGGTAAATAGTTTAGCAAGATGAGTCGTGGCTTCCCTGGAAATCTCCTCCTCAGGTGGAGTCTCAGGGAGAACACGACAGAGGTGGTCTGAGTACCAAGCCCAGTTTGTTCGCTTAAGGTTCCGGAATTGAGCTGGTCTCGGTAGTGAAAAAGAAAATACTGTTTCCACGTACCTGTGGTCTGAGAAGGAGTGCTCTTCCAGGACCCTCCAGGATACGATGTTTCCATGTAACTCATGAGAGGCAAGTGTGAGGTCCAGGAACTCCTTGCGGTTTTTAATAATGAAGGTGGGATCCCTCCCCCTATTTAATAGGACCATCTGAGTGGTCAGTAAATAGTTGAAAAGGTACTCACCCCTTTCGTTGGTGTCAGTACTTCCCCACTGGCATTGGTGTGCATTGGCGTCGCACCCTACGATTAGGCCGGTGTCCTTGGCCTCGCAGTCTGTGATTAGCGCCCTGAGCGCCTGTGGAGGGGGGCCTGGTTGGTCATGACCCATGTACGTGGAGCAGATTCTTAGTGAGCACCCCTGGCCTTCGAGGCTCACTGCTGTTTGGTCTTCACTGCTGAAATTTGGGAGCAAAAATAAGTGCAAATCTCTTTTTGCAAGGATGCAGGTGCGAGTTTTACCTGCGTTATCAGCTACGTATAGCTTATATTCAGGAGTCCTCAGTCCAGAGCCTCTTTTTCCGAGGATCCAGGGCTCCTGAATGAGGAGCACCCTCCACCCTTGGCTAGGTGGAGCAAGAGAGCAGCGCATGCTGCCTTACAATGGTGGAGGTTTATCTGCAGGAGTATCAGTGACATTCCTGAGGTTCACCTCCACCATTGTCTTGTCGTGGTCGCTCTCCGAAGAGTCCAGCTCCTCCCCGACCCCGATGTGCTTGAGATCCCTAGTAAGATCGCTCACGTCTGACACATAACCATCTAGGATGTCATCCGACACCACTGATGTCACGTCCGATACCGACCCAGGCTTGTTCTCCATGGCTTGTTCTCCATGTTCTAGGGATCTCCGGGGGCTCTAGGTCTGGCTCGACCGTCGGTTGCATGCCCTTGGAGTCGGACTTGTACGGTACTACGACTACCTTCTTGTAGCCGCAGTCCACAGCGCCCTCCGTGTCGTGGAGAAGTCTAACCGACTCCTCGTTCAGGACGAGGATGATTTGGCGCCTCTGCCCGTTGCTCTCCTCTACCTTGGCCACCTTCCAATCGGCTGTGGGAAGGTGGGGGTTGCAGACCTGCAGAATCCGGAGAATCTTATCCGGCTCTGCAGGCTTCGCCGAGACCCACGCTCTGGCCCTCGGCTTGCTGGGGATGTCCTCCCACTTCACGGCCTCCAGCTGGGCTCCTGGGTAGACCTCCTTGAGCGATGCTACCGCCTTCGTGTAGAGGCCCGCCGAGCGAGCATCTTGGCAGGCGATGGCTTTCACCCTGCCTTGGTGCCACCCGGCGTCCTCACACTTGGGCGGTGGTCCTCCATTTTCCTACAACTCCTGGAGGAAGCGGTCTTGGAGCTCATTTTCCACGAGGTGCCATTTTTCCCGAGGAATCTGCCCGTCTTTGGAGCCCTGTAGCATATCACATACAACGATTGTTGTGTGTGGCGGTGCCACTCGAGCTGGTCGGGGGTGTATCGGGCAGGACTGGTGCACGCGCTGGCTCCGGCTGTATGATCGGTAGTATGGGGGGGTTCCTATACTGGTCCTTTCCTATACGTGCTCGCGTCGATACCTTATCTTATTATTATTTTTTTTTCGCGTGCGATACCCTGCGTATGACCGTATGACTAGTGTTGGGGAAGGAGGATGAGGAGGCTGGGGGAATTAGAAGGGACAAAGGAATTAAGGGGACAGGGAAGTGGGCTTCCGCGTTGCATATCCGAACCGACGGGTAGCTGTGCTGGTGTTGGATGCAACAGCCATGGCCCTCCCAACCTTGATCATCCTAATTCCGAAGAAAATATGGCTTATGGATGATCCCTTTTCTCGCCGGGGCTCATACCTCACTCTCCCTCATCGATCCCTGCATGGCTCCTAAACAAAAATCTTCTAACAATTCATTTCCAAATCTTTAACAATATTTATTTTTATCGATAGTGCCTAAAGCTAAATACATGGGTAGAAGGAAAATGATAGATAGTTATGGGGTGAGTATAAGCTAGGGCAATAAGAGAATTAAAACTATAGGAATAATAATTTTAAATAATAGGAATAAAATATATGATCTCAAAAACAGGTGGTAGGGTACTGGGAATAATTTAACGAATAATAACAATAATAATGAATATTTAAGTAGGAACTTTTGTAATTTAAGATTTCTTCATTTTCGGTATTTTTGTATTAATGCAGAAGTAAGGGTAACTAATCACCGTCGCATAGGTGTGAAGCACCTGCTGCCGCTGATCTGCGCTAAAGCTTACAGCTTCCAAAGCTCTTGAGCTTTGCGTGGGCTTAAGGCCTCTTTACAACAAAAAAAAGCTCCAACATAATTTAGGGAAAAATCAAAGACTACGGGCGACCGGGCTCATGTATGGTTTTTTCTTTTGTCTCTTTATGTTAAAAGTTTATAAACGTTAACTGGGAGTTTGTTCACTTACGTACTTTCATGTTCCGGCCACGTCCAAAAGATCTTTCGGCGAGGGGAATACCTGTAAGTTTTAGAGAGAGAGCACACACACATGCACACGCATGACCACGGCTAACACCAGATTATCTTGATCTTCTTTTTCTTTTTGTTTAGGGCTTTTTTTTTTTGAGCATATATAGTTCATAAATCAAATTATTCCATCTTTAACTTCTATATTTTATACTTTATTCAATATTTATTCGTTTATTTAGATTCGTTGGGGTAGGTCTTGATCCATAGACCAAGGTGTGGGCGCACGGAAAAAGCTCCAAGCAGCTGGTTTCGTTTTATATGCACAAAGGGGTCAACGGCCTAACAAGCGCACATAAGTTCTTTGGGAATAAACGCACAATGGGCCACAAGAGGATCATACGAGTTCTGACCGTTCCGTTGGGGTTTATTTAATACATTTAACCTTCACATGTCATGATCTGGCTTTTAGGTTAGGGCGAAGCACGGTGACAAAAAAAATTCGGGTCAGGGTCTCTTTTTCCTTGGACGGGTCTGGTTATTCACTTGGCACTTTTTGTTTAAGGCTCTTGGCCCGGTGGCTGGATGGCCCACTCTCGGTCGCGACGGCTCGCGTTGGGGCGGCGAAGAGCTCGCTGCTGCCGGCGCTAAAGCTCGGAAACGGCTGAGGGGCCGCTCTCTGTCGGCGCTGAAGCTCGGGAACTGCTGAAGGGCTCGCTGTGGTGGATGGCGTTGGGGCTTTAGGTGGAGCTTCCCAACTCTACGGTGGACCGCGTTGGCGGAGGGCGTTGGGGCGTTGGGTGGAGCTTCCCAACTCTACGGTGGCACGCTTTGGGGCGATCGTCAGAAAATTCGCACCATCCTCTGCACCGTGGATCGGGGATTGGTTTCTCGTCTGGGTGGATGGGGTCTTTCTTCCGAAAGGCCGGCGGATCGTGCTGATCTCCCAAGAACTTTTATTTGATTTTTACCTTTTATTAATTTTTTTTTTTTTGATCTGGATAAGTACGTCCGTACTGTTCGGATACCACGAGGAGAGAGCGAGCTGCTTCTCCCGGAAATCAAGGCCTCATCCCCTCGTTCTTCCCTTTTTCTTTTCGATTTGTCAAAATGACAGTGGGAGGAGGAGGCCGATTAAAACGTCAGCCAAACAAAATAATATGGGCAGCCCACGGTGACGAAGCGCACCCAGTAGATGGCGTGTTAAAAGCTTAGCTTTCTTGGACCCAACAGAAGACTTAGCCTATTCGCGTAGCATAATTTTAGGGAAAATTAAGACGTCGATGCAAACAATTTTTTCTTACAACAAGCGCACTACATAATCCCCCCCACTTAAATCACGCTTGGGGTGGGACACCCAAAGTGGGATCCGCGCTTGTAACAATTCATGTCAAGGTTTTATATCCTTGGTATGAAATTTGCCTACAAGGCGGCCTTGAAGATCTTCAAGTTCGTAATAGCAGTTTCCTAGCTTCCTGCGCACTCGGGACTTTATAAAGGTTGGTGCTAACTTTGCGCTAAAGCCCTTAGCGAAATTGCTTTGCTGAAAGTTACGTCTATATACTTCCTGTCCATCCCTATAGGAAATTTGTCTCGTTCGTAAGTTATAGGATCTGGCATTTCGGAAGTGCTGGGCCTGTATAGAGCCTTTTGCTTTGCTGCGAATTATGTCGAAGGAATCTTCTCGCGAAAATTGGACACCGCGATCTTCTAACATGTCTAGGTTACGCATCAGTTTATAGCTACTGGCATCGGTTACCATATGCTGTCCAAAAGCAAGCCGATACGGGGTAGTGCTTATGGCTAAATGATGGCTAGACCGAAGTGCACAGCAAATGCTGCTTAATTTCTCATCCCAATTACGTTGATCCGGGTCAACATAACTTTTTATGGCCGCCAGAACGGATCTATTTACTCTCTCCGAAGCATTGGCTTGAGGAGAATAAAAGGCAGTATAGACATGAGAGATATTATATTTGTCAAGCAAGGAGTTAAAAGTGTGAGATTTAAATTGGACCCCATTATCGCTTACGATGGTTTCGGGGACCCCGAAACAGTGAAACAGGTCTTCTTCCAGGAAGCGTTTTATGGAATCTGCTGTAAATTTTCGTACGGGCTTCAAAAATGGAAATTTTGACAGATGGTCTAACACGACAAAGATGCCAATATTTCCTGACTTTCTTCTCGGATAAGGTCCTAAAAAGTCTACAAATAATTTTTGAAAGAATCGAGAAGGTAAGCCCGTATTTCCCATTGGTGGCTTTAAGGGTTGACTTGGATGCTTCGTGGTTTTACAGATATGGCAATTATTTATGAGTTCTTTGACATCCACCGCTAAGTTTGGCCAATAATAAGATCGCCTGAGTCTTTCAAGGGTTTTATTTATCCCACTGTGGGCACACAAGGGATCCTCATGGGCAGCTTTGAGGACGGGTTTTACAAGGGATGGGGGTATCCAAAGTTTCCAGCAGGAATCGTCTGTGATCTTGGTTCCATCGGCATGTTCCGCACGCCGAAAGATGCGTTCATCTTTGATTTTCAGATCAGGCAATCGGGAACTGTTCAACCTAATCTTCTCTTTAATTGACTGATATTCTGGTGATTTGAACTCAGGAGAATCAGGGTCGACCAACATGCTATCAATTGCCAAGAAGGACAAGTCTTCTGAGTGCGTACGGGACAAGGCATCGGGGACTATGTTATCACTCCCTTTTCGGTGTAAGATTTTAAATTCAAATCCCTGCAACTTTAAGGACCAGCGAGCCAATCGGGAGCTAAGATCAGCCTGCGACATTAGCCACTTTAAGGAGGCATGATCTGTAATGATTGTGAATTCTTGGCCCTCAATGTATGCCCTGAACTTTTTTACGGCTAAAACCGCAGCGTAACACTCTTTTTCAGTTACAGTGTACTGCCTCTGGCATTTGTTAAGCTTTTTCGACATAAAAGCAATTGGTACGTCTGCGCCCTCGTTGTTTTCTTGCATTAGAACTGCCCCTACGCCGGTATGACTGGCGTCACAGTGTATTGAGAATGGTATGGAGAAATTTGGGCTATGTAGAACTGGCGCGGAACACATTTGGGACTTTAATGACTCGAAAGCAAGCTGAGCCTCGTCAGTCCAAATAAACTTGCGCTTAGATTTCAGAGTATCTGATATGGGTGAACTAATAGCTGCATAATTGTGGATGAACTTGTGGTACCAGCCTGTCATTCCAAGAAATCGACGAACTTGTTTGATCGACTGGGGAGCTGGAAAGTCCTTAACGGCGGCTATTTTGTCAGGATCAGTGCGAATATTCCCACCACCAATCACGTGGCCTAAATATTTAACTTCTTTCCGGCAAAATTTGCTTTTCTCCACATTTATAGTAAGATTGGCATTGGAAAGTTGGGATGCGACCAGGGACAACACCTCCAGATGGTGCTCAAAATTATCGGATATAACTAAGAGGTCGTCAAGATATATGAATATTTCATTCCGTAGATGGACTGGTATGACTTTATCCATAAGTCGCGACAAGGTACAGGGTGCGTTGGTTTAGCCGAATGGCATGACGACAAACTCGTATAAGGGACGGCCAGGCACGGTAAACGCTGTCTTATCACGAGATTTTTGATCGAGAGGGATTTGCCAAAACGCGTCCTTTAGATCGATGCTTGTGATGAACTCTGCTTTCGGTAGTCTACTCAGGATTCCGTCTATAAGGGGTATGGGATATGCATCCTTTACCGTGACCGAGTTTACTTTCCTACAATCGATACACAATCTAACCTTGCCAGGCTTTTTAACCAGCACTACGGGCGAAGACCACGAACTAACCGATTCTTGTATAACCCCAAGCTTCAGCATTCGGTCTAATTCCTCGTACATTAGCTTCTCCGTTGCCGGTGACACCGCATAGTGGCGTTGTTTAATGGGCTTTGCGTCGGCTACCTCTATCGTGTGAGTGATTACAGAGGTCTTTCCTAGACCTTGCTTTGAGTAAGATGGGAAGAGAGCTATTACCTCCTGTAGTAATACTTGCTGTGAAGGCAGAAGCGCCCTCATTGTGGGGTCTTCTAAGGTTTCAATACGTAAATTTTGTGTCATCAAGTGCAACGGTAAAAGTTCAAAAGCCGTCCAAAAATCGATTCCTAAATAGAGATTACCCGTCAAGGAAGGTACAATATAAAAACAAAGTTCCTTGGATTCCCCTCTATACGTGACTTTTGCGGAAATTTTGCCGACTATACTTTGGCTCTTTCCGTCGGCAGTTCTAACTTTTAGGGACAGCGGCTTATATTGGACTTTATTCCGAATAACGTCGGACGCGCAACTTCCCCCTATGCAGCTAACTGAAGCTCCAGTATCCATTAGTCCTATGACTGGTTTACCAAAAAGCATAATCTGAGCATGGGGTCGTAAATCATTTGGTTTTCCAACTACAGAAGCTAAGAGCAGTCTTTTCTCAAGTTTGCAATGTTTCTTAAAATCGCTTCTTCGGCGCTGGGATCGATTTGGAGGGCTCGCAAGGTGGTCAGCGTATACGCTGTTTGACACGTCTGGTATAATAAGGTCAGTGGAAGGAGAAGAATTGATCACTCGGTATTGGTCGCTTGGTTGACCAGTTGTTTGCGTGCACTTTTCGGCGGTGCACGCGACAACGAGTTTTTTGCCGTGTGGGGGTTGCACTTCCTGCAACTAGGCTTATAAGTATCGGCCCTGCCACAACCATAGCAAAATACCCTACGTTCGGCCATGCACTCTTGGTATCGATGGCCTTTGCCACCGCAATTCCAACAGACGAACTCTACGGCTGATACTTCCAGATCTTCTTCTTCACCTACTTCTTCACTATCTGGGGCAATAGATTCGTCTAATATAGCATTGACTTGGCGGCGTGGTATCGTTCGGGGGCCGCCAGGGGAGGCTTGGTTTTAGCTACGGACTGCATGAATATTTCTCGCGTTCGGACCAGGTGACGTAAGGATTTCACCGTCGCAGCCGACTCATATTTTCATGCTGTATATCAGCCAAAAGGTTTGCTCGCAGTGTCTCAACCAAGGCTGCCTCAGACATGGGCTCAGACAGTTTATCTGCCAATGCGGCAATTACGCCATAAAAATCATCAAAGGACTCGTTTGGTCGCTGTTTCCTTAAATTGATCTCTGTTCTGATATTCCTATCTGTTCTATCGTCTTTAAATTGGCCACGCAAGGCTAGGCATAGATCTGCCCAACGGACTTCAGGGACACTTTTATGATACCGCCAAAACCACTCGCTGGCGCTTCCATCAAAGAGGTTACTGGCGTATCGAGCTGTTATTTCAAAGTTACCGTCCAAAGTTTGCTTTGTAAGTGCTTCAATACGGTAAATGAAGTCCTCAATCGACATACCAGCCTTTCCCGTAAACCGCAGTTTCCAATTAGACATTATCTGGCTAACACGATCTGCCCGAAGGGATGAAGCGGAGGAACCTGTGGAAACTCCTGAGCCAACATTACGGGTTTGCCCCAAATTCGAGGGTGACGAACTATTTCCCAATTGATTAATCCCCGGCACTGGTACCTGTTCACTAGTGGACAGCCGAAAAAGTTGCTCGATCGTTTGCTGTTCTAGTTCTGCTACCGGTTGCATCCGAGCTGCATTTATGTTCGGGGAGGGTACAGATTCCGTACTTTGAAGTCCATCGGAAATGGCTCGAACTAGCCGGTTAGTTTGATCAGCCATGCTGGTCGCCAAAATTCGGGTTTGCTCTACCATAGCTACTCTAATCGCGTCCACTATGGACTGCTGTATAGTTTCCGCCATAGTGGCCTGATTCTGTTGAGGGTCGACGGAGATTGGAGACCTGTTGGCATTCTCTGAGTTAGCCATCTCAAGAGGGCTTAACGCTTCAACTCTTTTGCTTGGACTTCTAGTCTGAAGGGACTGAGTAACAGATGGCATTCGTGCTCTAGACGTAGACGGACCAATGGGACTAAGATTCTCAGCTGAGGCCGATGTGATGTTCAGGTCTTGCTGACAAGTGGGACACTTCCGTTTGTTACCACTTTTAGCGGTGAAGCACACTCTGTGGAAGGTGTGCCCACAACTGGCCGACAATAGTTGTATCTGGTAAACGATTACTTCGGAGCAAATTTGGCAATGTTTCCCCGTGTCTTCTGAGAGGGCTAAATTCTCCGTACTACGAGACACCACCAATTCGGTTTGGGCACCACCAAGTATGAATATATTAGATATATATAGCAAATGCAAAAAAAATAATACAAAAAAAAGTCACAGTCAATAGATATAGATATATGTAGATATCAAAACAGTTTAGGAGCCATGCAATCGTTTTTTGGGTAGGAATAGAGTAAAGCGGATTGCATTGTTTTCGGGTAGGGAAGGGACAGGAATGGGGTAATCTACTTATAACTGAAATCTGCCTCACAAGTTAAGTGGCAGGATAAATAATCCCTCATCCAGCGAAATCTAAAAGGTCAGATCAGAAGTATTGGGGCTGAGAAAGGTGCTGGATTAGTTCCACTAATCATCAGGTAGTATGGGAGTCCGATGTCACCTAGGCTTACCGAGGCTTGCAACCTCAGTAATCTTCTCAGGGGTTCCTCGGGACAGCCAAAACCCAGTTAATTAGGGGCAATCTTCGTAGAATTTCATCATAAACGATTTGGAATGCGCTCTCCTTTCCTGCAGTAGTGTTCTCGCTTAGCTCCTATAACAATCTTCAACTAGTTGATAGGCTAAGCTCGACCCACGGAGTTATACCCAATATAAGTTATAACACTTCCAGTGTATCGGACCTACTGCACGCCAATATACCCTGCACGATACTAGGCCCTGTAGGCCATGATGAGCTTACACGGATCCACAGTATCCACTGGATAAGTTGCAGAGGAAAGACGAGCAAAAAACCACAAAAAAAACGGTCTGGCAAGGATAAAAGTCAGGTGTTACTTTTGACCAAGTTATTTCTTTAAATGGGGCAAGCCGGATCGGGCCCCACGATTGTTGTGTGTGGCGGTGCCACTCGAGCT
Organism: Drosophila miranda; assembly: GCF_003369915.1. Taxonomy (NCBI): domain Eukaryota; kingdom Metazoa; phylum Arthropoda; class Insecta; order Diptera; family Drosophilidae; genus Drosophila; species Drosophila miranda. Next base: position 32,939,782 of record NC_046674.1, read on the forward strand.
GGTCGGGGGTGTATCGGGCAGGACTGGCGCACGCGCTGGCTCCGGCTGTATGATCGGTAGTATGGGGGGGTTCCTATACTGGTCCTTTCCTATACGTGCTCGCGTCGATACCTTATCTTATTATTATTTTTTTTTCGCGTGCGATACCCTGCGTATGACCGTATGACTAGTGTTAGGGGGTTGGGGAAGGAGGATGAGGAGGCTGGGGGAATTAGAAGGGACAAAGGAATTAAGGGGACAGGGAAGTGGGCTTCCGCGTTGCATATCCGAACCGACGGGTAGCTGTGCTGGTGTTGGATGCAACAGCCATGGCCCTCCCAACCTTGATCATCCTAATTCCGAAGAAAATATGGCTTATGGATGATCCCTTTTCTCGCCGGGGCTCATACCTCACTCTCCCTCATCGATCCCTGCATGGCTCCTAAACAAAAATCTTCTAACAATTCATTTCCAAATCTTTAACAATATTTATTTTTATCGATAGTGCCTAAAGCTAAATACATGGGTAGAAGGAAAATGATAGATAGTTATGGGGTGAGTATAAGCTAGGGCAATAAGAGAATTAAAACTATAGGAATAATAATTTTAAATAATAGGAATAAAATATATGATCTCAAAAACAGGTGGTAGGGTACTGGGAATAATTTAACGAATAATAACAATAATAATGAATATTTAAGTAGGAACTTTTGTAATTTAAGATTTCTTCATTTTCGGTATTTTTGTATTAATGCAGAAGTAAGGGTAACTAATAACCGTCGCATAGGTGTGAAGCACCTGCTGCCGCTGATCTGCGCTAAAGCTTACAGCTTCCAAAGCTCTTGAGCTTTGCATGGGCTTAAGGCCTCTTTACAACAAAAAAAAGCTCCAACATAATTTAGGGAAAAATCAAAGACTACGGGCGACCGGGCTCATGTATGGTTTTTTCTTTTATCTCTTTATGTTAAAAGTTTATAAACGTTAACTGGGAGTTTGTTCACTTACGTACTTTCATGTTCCGGCCACGTCCAAAAGATCTTTCGGCGAGGGGAATACCTGTAAGTTTTAGAGAGAGAGCACACACACATGCACACGCATGACCACGGCTAACACCAGATTATCTTGATCTTCTTTTTCTTTTTGTTTAGGGCTTTTTTTTTTTGAGCATATATAGTTCATAAATCAAATTATTCCATCTTTAACTTCTATATTTTATACTTTATTCAATATTTATTCGTTTATTTAGATTCGTTGGGGTAGGTCTTGATCCATAGACCAAGGTGTGGGCGCACGGAAAAAGCTCCAAGCAGCTGGTTTCGTTTTATATGCACAAAGGGGTCAACGGCCTAACAAGCGCACATAAGTTCTTTGGGAATAAACGCACAATGCGCCACAAGAGGATCATACGAGTTCTGCCCGTTCCGTTGGGGTTTATTTAATACATTTAACCTTCACATGTCATGATCTGGCTTTTAGGTTAGGGCGAAGCACGGTGACAAAAAAAAATTCGGGTCAGGGTCTCTTTTTCCTTGGACGGGTCTGGTTATTCCTGGCAAGGAAGATCACTTGGCACTTTTTGTTTAAGGCTCTTGGCCCGGTGGCTGGATGGCCCACTCTCGGTCGCGACGGCTCGCGTTGGGGCGGCGAAGAGCTCGCTGCTGCCGGCGCTAAAGCTCGGAAACGGCTGAGGGGCCGCTCTCTGTCGGCGCTGAAGCTCGGGAACTGCTGAAGGGCTCGCTGTGGTGGATGGCGTTGGGGCTTTAGGTGGAGCTTCCCAACTCTACGGTGGACCGCGTTGGCGGAGGGCGTTGGGGCGTTGGGTGGAGCTTCCCAACTCTACGGTGGCCCGCTTTGGGGCGATCGTCAGAAAATTCGCACCATCCTCTGCACCGTGGATCGGGGATTGGTTTCTCGTCTGGGTGGATGGGGTCTTTCTTCCGAAAGGCCGGCGGATCGTGCTGATCTCCCAAGAACTTTTATTTGATTTTTACCTTTTATTAATTTTTTTTTTTTTGAGCTGGATAAGTACGTCCGTACTGTTCGGATACCACGAGGAGAGAGCGAGCTGCTTTTCCCGGAAATCAAGGCCTCATCCCCTCGTTCTTCCCTTTTTCTTTTCGATTTGTCAAAATGACAGTGGGAGGAGGAGGCCGATTAAAACGTCAGCCAAACAAAATAATATGGGCAGCCCACGGTGACGAAGCGCACCCAGTAGATGGCGTGTTAAAAGCTTAGCTTTCTTGGACCCAACAGAAGACTTAGCCTATTCGCGTAGCATAATTTTAGGGAAAATTAAGACGTCGATGCAAACAATTTTTTCTTACAACAAGCGCACTACAGCCCCTATCTAGGACTCCAATCAGGGTTTTTCCTCTCGCCACCTCAGCAAACGAGCGGTTGCTCACGGTTTTCGTCCTCTTGGCCTGTTGGACTGAGTGTCCTCCGCCGAGCGTTGCCGCTTGCTTGGGGCCTTTGCTGTGGCCTTGCCAGCTTTGGCTGGCTGGTAGTCGGGCAGGACTGTCTTGGCCCATCGCCGCGATTCGATTCCCTGGGCAGACGCCAGGAACACCGTGTCTTCGTTGCCCAGGATGAAGGCCGCACGTCTCTTGTCTTGGAACTTGGGCCTATCTTTCGAGGCAGAGGCGCCGCATGCCGGGGTTGTCAAGGGGTCCCCGGTCCCAAGGGGTCAGCCAGCCGCGATATCGCTCCTCTCCTCACAGCGCCTGCTGCCTCGAGACGGTGGACCGACTTAGTCTCCTTCCCCGTCTTTTTGGGCACTGGTTTCCCAGATGCGTTTGTAGAGGGATGGTCTTTTCCCTCCGGCACTTTAGGAGGAGTGCCAAGCTCCTTTGCGGTGTTTTTTGTTTGAATATATTTGTTTGGCATGTTTGGTCACACGAGTAGGCGGGAAGGGGTTAGTCGCCCGGGGCATAGCCCGCGTGCCCCGGGAAGCCTTAATTAAAACTGGAGGTCGGTAGGTATCCAGAGTCCACATATAAGCGACCGAGCACCCCCTCGGCCATGCATCCCTCGGCATATGACAGTGTCACCTTGGATTGGGGTTATTTCACTGAGAGTTTTCTTCTCTCCACCCGACTACAATTAGCCAGCATCCTGGCAGAGACATGACCGTACCAGGACCTGTTTCCAGCCGCCCTTACGGGGAGAGTATAGGTCGGTAGGTATCCAGAGTCCACATATAAGCGACCGAGCACCCCCTCGGCCATGCATCCCTCGGCATATGACAGTGTCACCTTGGATTGGGGTTATTTCACTGAGAGTTTTCTTCTCTCCACCCGACTACAATTAGCCAGCATCCTGGCAGAGACATGACCGTACCAGGACCTGTTTCCAGCCGCCCTTACGGGGAGAGTATAGTCGCACTTCCGACGGTGTGTACAGTTACGGCGGTTGCCGGTTCGCTCGTACCCACCTGTATCCTATGACGCGGAGCACAGTCACCTTGGATCCAGAGCAAGCCGTGAACCCGAGGCGCCTGTGCCCCGTTCCGAGTCTACAGTTGTGACGAGCCGACCCGACATCCGTTTATCCCCCTGTAGCACCCGAAGGCTGACGGCCAAATTAAACAAAACTCGGCGCAGAAATAAAATTGCGATATGTACTTTAATGCGTGACATCCAAATTGCAAGTGAGGCCTGCCTGCCCTTTACATTGCCGCTCCGATCGCTAAGCGCAGCTTCGCTCGGCAGACAACGGTGGGCAGACGCAAAGCAGAGATAGCGAAGAGCGAGCTGGCAGAGAGCGTTTAGCAGGGCGTTTAAAATACTTATTAATTGTACAATATTTTGTTGTTGGGTAGTTTAGCTATCAACAAATACATTTTGGTTCACTTAAAAAACAGTTTAAAATGCAAATTCAGTGAGAGTGCGTCTGGAATGTTTATATACATACTCCTGTACTTTAAGCGTCAAATCTCTCATTCTCTGAGCAGCTGTAGTCGCGGTTCTTTATTTTTCTTGTCTTCTATTCTCGCTCTCGCGTCGCTTAAGCGGTATTTCATTTTCCGTTGCTGTGTCGAATTGCACAACGTTTAACATGGACAACGATCCAAAAACAGGCGCGGGCGGAAATATTTTGATGGCTGATTCCAGACTGATAATCGATAAATTGACCGCCGTGGAAATTGAGGTTCCCCTTGATGTGTTGGCAGAAATTCGAGAGAAGTTCAATAAGGCCCATAATGAGTTGAAGGCGTTCGATCCAGACGAGATTGGTAGTGAGCTGCGCGACAACTTTGATACTCTGTTCATATCATTGAAAGCTGAGTTGCTGGCTGCTCTCACGGCCAGTCGCACGCCTCTGCCCATTTTGCGACTCTGCCAAACCATTCTGGACATAGTACCATCATCATGGCTCACAAGCAGCGACTTCCTGAGCTAAAGGTGCCTAAGTTTTCTGGTGGATACGTAGAGTTTTCGGATTTAATGGCAATGTTTAATTCGGTGATTGAAGCGGATGCGGATCTCAGTGACATCTAGAAATTCCAACGCCTTCTCTCTTGCCTCGCTGATGCGGCTTTGGATTCGGTTCAATCGTTGGAGCTCTCCAGTTCCAATTACCGTGCGGCTCTGGATATACTTAATAAACGCTTATTCTTGGGCTCAAGAGGATAGTCTCACCTTCTGCTAAAAGGCTTCGGAAGTTTTCGGATGCAGTAAATTTACACATGCGAGCGTTGCAGACATTGGAAACTGCTAAGGAGATTTCAGGATTCATGGTCATCAACATGCTCCTGCAGATGTTGGATTCGAAGACGCAAACCAAGTGGGAGGAGCACACATCGTCGGATGCTATACCTACCGCAGAGGAATTCTACGAATTCTTGCAGCAATGCTGCCAGAAAATGGAGCGTTTGGAATACGCTACAGCGACACACGCTAGTAGCGATCAGGTGGGAAAAAACCAATTCTATACGCAGGTTAAAAAAACGTTTGTAGCTTCCAATTCTTCCGCCGACCCGTCTGTATGCGTCTTTTGCCACTCAGCGGGCCATGGAATATACTCGTGCAAGATATTCGGAAATCTCTCACCGTTGCTGCGCCACAAAGAAGTGAAGAAGCTTTCCCTATGCTTCAATTGCCTAAAATCGGGGACCGGACCCGCGCATGCAATAGTGAAAAATGTCGAGTATGCGGCGGTAGGCATCATAGTTTGCTGCACTTCGATAGTATACAGCCCACAACCCAAAGCTGCCCAGGTATTACTCCTCCCGATATGGCCATTCAACCAGAAGCTCTTACCGTTGCTCAAAATTCTGTTAGAAGCTCGCCTCTACATTCCTCTACCTCCCTTGCTACCCAAGGTCTTCACTCTGATGTTATGCTTTTGGCTACAAAGTTAAGAATCGGTCTGGCGTTTTAGTTCCTTGTCGTGCCTTGTCGCAGCTGCATCTCGTCACATCCAAGTTCGCCCAGCAGTTTCAGCTTGGGAGAACTCAATCGTGTGCACTTGTGTATGGGCTGGACGATACCAGCGTTTTTACTAAGGGATCCACCATAAGCATTTGTATGCATTCTCGCACCTCTGCTACACAACTACGCTTGCTGCTCTTATCGCCCCCACAAAAACGCAAAACTTATCAAAATATTCTTTCCGCTATGCTCGACACGGGCAGCGCCGTTAATATTGTAAGAGCTTCAACATTACGATTCAAAAACATTAAAAAATACACTCTTTTACCATCGAACATCCGTAGTGTCAGCGGCTCACTTCTTTTCACTTATGAAAAAATGTACTTACAGATAACCATGAACCATAACCATCATGACATTGAAAATATGATTTTGTTTTACATCATTCCAGATGAATACATGTCAGAAGATTTTCTATTGGGTAGACCCTTTTTGAAGAAGTATAAGTTAAAATTATCATTTTATGAACATCATAAGCCCGAGACAAATAAAATGGAAAATTTAAGTTTCAAATTAAGTGAAAAAATACCATTTTGCCTAGCATGATTGCTTTCAACGATATAGCCTTAGATCAACTAAGTCCCACACATCCGGTTGACACTGCTAATAGTTATGAACCCTTTCAAAAATCGAAAACACCAATTGATGATAATTCAGAAACTTTAGGCCATAGATTAGACAAAATAGAGAGTCAGACAACATCAGGTAACATTAAAAAAACCTCCGAATAACAGTGAACTTCCGATAAGTAATGCGCTTCTAGATGTAATTGAGCAAACTTCCGATATTCAGAATATTTACAATATAGACGAAATTGACATTGAGGACTACAATATTGATTACAAACTTAGTGAAAACGCGCGAAGTGAAATCCGAACATTAATTGAATTAAATTACTTAGACCTGACCAACATACCAGCCATTGAACATAAGTATGAAATGAAGATACAAATTATGTCACAAGCCCCAATATATTCCACACCAAGAGAGCTTTTATATCATGACAAACGAGTAGTTGACAAATTTATTGAAGAATTGCTGGCTGAAGACCATATCAGACCGAGTGATTCCTCTTTAACCTCCGCAATTGTACTGATAAAACGAGGGGGAACGTTGTGAGTTGCTGCGGACACCGCAACTCTACATTTATACCCGATACTTAGTCAGTATGGCTCTCCTCCGGCAGACACCGCGAATATAAAACGACACGACAAAGAGTGCTTGCGAGAGAGACAGAAAATCAGTCTGAGCGTGACGTCGGGCGCTGCGTAGCCACTGCAAATTGATTTGTTCCTTTTGGCTATAAAAATGATCTGATCTGATCCAGATTCAGCAATCTGATAGATATGGTCATTATCTATGATTCTGTGTTTTTAGTTTTCTCGAATCTGCAATATTGTGGATGCAACAGATTTTCGTCCTTTGTGGGGGCGGAAAAGGGTGGGGCGAAATTCTGAGATATACGTTTTATAGTGAGATCTAACAGAAGTGCGGATACCAAATTTGGTTCTTCGTCCTTTGCGGGGGCGGAAGGGGGTGTGGCGAAATTTGGACACGAAACGGTCAAGGTCCGATATCACAGGAGTGTGGATACCAAATTTGGTTGCTCTGGCTCTTATAGGTTCTGAGATCCTTGAACTCATATTTTGCAAGTGGCAAAACCGACCATGAAACCTGTGTGTTAGAGAGAGACAGAGCGAGAAAAAATGAAATTGTTTTCTTGATTCTGGCTATAATAATTATACGATCTGGTTGAGATTTTACACTCTAGAACATATAGTCATCCTCTACGATTCTGCGTTTTTGGTTTTATCGTATCTTTAAAAATGTGGATGCCACAGATTTTCGTCCTTTGTGGGGGCGGAAGTGGGCGGGGCGAAGTTTTGAAATATTTTTGTAGCAGTGACATATCACAGAAGTTTGGATCCAAAACATCGTTGCTCTAGATCTTATAGTCTTTGAGCACTAGGCGCTGAAGGGGACGGACGGACGGACGGACGGACGGACGGACAGACAGACAGGGCTCAATCGACTCGGCTATTGATGCTGATCAAGAATATATATACTTTATGGGGTCGGAAACGATTCCTTCTGGACGTTACACACATCCACTTTTACCACAAATCTAATATACCCCAATACTCATTTTGAGTATCGGGTATAAAAACACACAATTCATTGAACAGTTTTGGGGCCTCAAGTCTTATCAAAAAAGTGTGTCGATATTGAGTTTTTATTTTTGCTTTTGACTAGTTTAATTGGTTAAGTTAAAGCAAAGACTATACAATACCAAGATGTTGCATGTTATGCAACGCCAACGGCAGCGTATTTTGATATAGGATTCTGGGACCGGGCTAAAAATACGAAGCCCAGTAGGCAGCGGGCCGAGCGCAGAGTCGAAGAACAACCTAAAAGAGAATCGAAGTACCAGTACCCCGAATCATCAGAAATTAAAAGGTTAAATCTAAAATTATAGCTACACATTCGCTTGTAATTAAGCCCAAATTATAGATTGTAGATCAACAAATTATTTTTGTGTGTTTATACATATGTTGGTACAATCCCGAAAACATTGGCTAAGTTGTGCGGCGTAAGCCGAGTCTGTCAATTGTCTCCAATATAACCGCCTCGAAAAGGTGTAAATCCTGATTCCTGTTGTGCGATTTAGCATATGAGTTTTTATTGTGCACTGGCTCTATATGTCTTATTAAATCGTTGCTAAATGTAGACTGCTGCTGCGGTAGCGACAGGCGCTGTCGACGCACTGGAGGTTGTTGCTCTTCATCATTGATTGTGGAAGGTTCTTGACGGGCATTATCCATGAAAAGTCCGTGACAAGCAATGGCTGCATCGATGGCATTTTGCTCAAAATTTGTCACTATAGAGTGCACATCAGTAGAGTACAAGCGTGTCAACTCCAGATTTTGGTTCATTGAATTTTCGCACTGAGCTTCGCATATGATTTTTGTGGTCCATTCTTGCAGCTCCTCATGTGACATATTATTGACTTTATTAATACATTAATAATTATCATTAGTACGATGTATATTTTTTTTTTTTTCAAACGTACGCTCTTTATTTCCTTTCCCATTTTTTAATGCCATATTCGTGGGATGCTACTATCGTTTGGTTGCAATTTTAACTGTATTGTGGACAGCACCAGACAACGATTTTGTTATATATTCTGTCACGGGCAGTACACTTCCTTATTTTTTTAATGAAATCAATTGTCAAAAATATATAGTAGTGGTGAATAGAGATGCTATACACTGTTGCCATTTTAGCTTATTTTAAGCTAGATTTGGCTTATTTTAAAATCAAATAGCTTGAAAAATAATTGAAATGCTTATAGCTTACAATCTAGCTTACTTCAAATTTCATTTAGCTTATTTTGGCTTAAAATAATTTGGTACAAAACAATTTTTGTTTGTTGATTGTATTGAAATATTTGTTAATTTTTATCGAGAAATCGGACAAAAATCATATTTTTTGTTCGTATTTTTGTGTATCATCCAATTTTGTGTATAAATGTATGGTAATTTTTCGTTGATAAATGTACATGTTTACACATTACATACACAAAAATGCCGAAAGTGTCTTATAGACAAAATTTCCACAATTTCTAGTTAAATTTTAATGAATTTAAGGAGTGGCTACTCAATGTGCCAGCTGACCCCACCAAATTGTACTGCTGCTTTTGTAAGGCAACAATTGGGGGCCAAGTTGAACGAATAACGGCAGCATGCTGTCGCTAAAAACATATTGCGTCTAATGCAAGCATGGCACAAACTAACAGACTACGTTTTGTTGAAATTCCGCAAAAACAGAGGAGCAGAAGGCTGCACTTTGTTTTTACATTGCTGAGCACTCGGCCATAGCATAATGAAGTGGATAAAATTATATATTTACTTTAATTAAAACTTGAAACATAAATATCAACAAAATTCAATTATCCATTATTTTAGTGTTTTTTTATGGTTAGCTTTCTTTAAAACTTTTAGCTTATTCTAGCTTATTTTTTTCTTCAATCTAGCTTATGGTGACTATCAAAATCTGGCAACACTGATGCTATATATTGCAATATCAAAATATCGATATATATATTTTGTAAATAATATTTGCAAAATGATTAGTTTTTATGGTGTATATTTTCAACGGACCTATTTTTCTGAGTTTCGAGCAAATCTGTATTTTCACGTTGATAGATCAAATATACCCGTGATATTCGAATGAAAAATAAGATAAGAAATTTTTGAGGTATTATTTTATTTTTGGTCCCCAGTGGTATTACTAACCATACAGTATTTATGTAGATGCGTCTGTTCATCCATTGAAAATGTACCAACAGAATACGCTGCGTTGAGTCCCAGGTCTTGGCTGTGGTAACTGACGTGCTCGGTTCAGTGCTGACAGTTTAGCAAATTTCGGGCTATATCTTCCTTTTTTCACCGACTGAGTGTCGGGTATAAATGTAAAGTGGCGGCCGTAGCTGCGACTCACAACGCTCCTCCTCGTTTTTAATTTAATGTTCAGCATTGGGTTAATTTTCCCAATCAACCTTCCTCTCTGAACAGCTGAACAGCAGGTCGAAGATAGGGGTTTTTTTCACTATTATAGAGCTGGTTCCCCGATTTTCACACGACGCAAGATTTTTCCGTTTTGAAAACGGAAAAGTACTCCTCCGCATTTTATACAAAAAAACGAAAAAAAATCTGAAATAATTGGTCAGGGTAAAAATACTGCGTTTTCGTCCTGTCGCAGCCCGATTCGGTTAATGCAACGTTTGCCAAAAATACAAAGAAATATGCTGGAGGCACAACAGAAAGCAAACCGGCGTTAAAAACTCTGAAAACGAAAATATACCATCAGATATTTTTTTGAAAACATATTGTGTGTTATACTAACACGCAACGCTTTGCATGCTCTGCTGGTTGGATCATGACGCGGCGGTAGCCGAACGCCAGAGCCAAAGACCCTGGGATTTAGTTTTCTGTGTTCGCTGTGCGACATGTTCATTATATGAACTTGTACATCTAAATATAAACTGTATGGTTAGTTATTGCACTTACAAAATCATCTGTTATCTTTAACATCCGATGTATCGATAACAAAGTCGGGCTACGTCAGCTGTTATTGCTGCATGACATTAGACTTTACTTACTTCCTTACAGCCTTATGGGAAAAGCATGCAATGAGAATGAGAGATATGCATCCAGTTGGCTTTCCAGTTGAGCTGGGAACAGCGCTGCTGCAGAGATTATCAATTGTTGAACTTTTCAGAGCCAAATTTGCTAACTGGCTGACTGTGTGTGTTGGATAACATAGTCTTATTTTTTCAATTTACATTTTTAAGTCTGGCTATATTGCATACTTTATGGAGTCGGAAACGCTTACTTCTGGGTGGTAAACACATCCACTTTCACCACATATTTATGTATATATGTATGTAACTTGAGTATGCTAAATTTAAGGAAGAACGATTTAATTCTAAAAAGCCAATGAATGCAGCTGTAAATTGGCTTTAAAAACATTTTATCTTAAACCCAACAACTTAACATAATAGGCATTCAAATACCATAATTATAGCATTTTCAAAATATTTTATTGAAATTTTGTTTTTCAAAATGCAGCAAAAGTCCGAAAAATTAGATTCTTGTTGTTTTATATTTTATTCGTATAAAATTAAATTATTGTTGTTATATTTATATTTTATTTGTATAGGCACGTAAATTGATCGTCGTTAAAAGTATCATTAATATAAAGGTATGGCTAAATAGCAAAGCTGCAGCAGTTCGAAAAACTCTACCGAATGGGCATTTTACCGTTACAAAGTTTCTTACATAGTTCGGTACGTTGGAAAATACAAATTTGTAGTATTTTTTGTAACAAAAAAAAATAGTCACTTTTTATTACTCATAATATCAATAACTATAGATATATAGAGATATGTAAATACATACATATATGACCAGACTTTTCAAACTGACATGAAGCATTGATTTAATGGCCAGCGATAAATATGTACATGTGTACTTATATACATACATACATATATACATATGTACATACATGTGCAGCAGCAGTAGCTTTTAGAAAAATCTGAAAAAGCATCAAAGCCCCGAAGCTCCTTTCTCGTTTTCTCATGACTATGATTCGTAAATTTCCATTGGTCAAATGAATTCCTAAAAGCAATAAAATAGTAGAAATTTAGGGATAAGCTCATCTTTGAAAGAACCAACTTTAGTAGTGATAAAATTGAGAGTTGAAAATCAAGTAATCAGGTGCCCCCCATAAACATGCTGCAGATATGGCCCTTGCACATACATATGTACGTATTAACAATCAAAAGTTCTGCTGTCTCTTATACTTGTGCTCCCACACTCAACTCAAATCAATTTTAGTCGGTATCGTTCGGTTCGGCACGGCACGTGTTTGAGCGGAACTCGGTGGCGGCCAAGTCACAACAGCGGAAACGAATCTGATTCATGCGACTCTTGGAACTCACTCTCGCATGCGCTGTCTCTCTGACTATTTCTCTCACAGCACAGCACAGCACTCATATGTACATACATATGTATGTATGTATGCATACGTACAGTATACGAGTGACACTTGCCGTGTTGTTTCTGCCAACGTGTATGTGGTGCGATTGTGTGTACCACGCGTATCCAACAATCTCTTGGGACCACTGGAAGCGTTTGTCTCTCTACTCCCTACTCCAACGCAAGTGCCACCAGTTTTTGCCTGCTCACTCGCTCGTTCACTTTTTTGTTCGCTCGAACTCTCGCTGAGCTGAATCGGTCGGGACGTCGTATGCTCAATGAGCGCTTTTGCTGTTTTAATTTTTGCCTGAAATACATTTTGAGCTAATTTGGTATTTTTAGTTTTGTTTATACCGTCGCTTGTGTTGGTGTCATTTCGTAAGCGAAAGCTCGTTTAGCACGTATTTAAAAGATTTAAAATTAAAAACTGAGTGGTGTAGGCGATATAAAAGAACAGGCGGAACGCTACCGCACGTACATATACCAATGTATGTATGTATGTATGTCATTGCAAAGTAAAAAAAATGTCTTCAGTGCGTGAAGTACGAGTTTAATTACTACCCAACTTCAACGGTTCGTCTATTGCTGGTCGTTTTTGATTCGGGTCGGACAGCTTAATGGTCGGGAATAGAACGACGCGTGGACCATGATGGCGTGGACATGTACCAGCCAACTTTCCAGCCATCAGTCGAGCCGAGAAAAGAAAAAGCTCAAGAAAATCATGCCTATATTTCCCTGATAAATCGCACACAAACTACTCAAAGCGTGTTCTGCCTTGCCGATCGGCGGGGTGCCTGCCAGGCAAACGAAATTTAGTTAAATTCGCAACACATCAAGGGCACATAGGGCAGAACGGTGGCGGGGCGACTGCGACGGCGGCGCGAGATGGAAAACTATAATTGTATTGCATATGTTCTCGTGCATGTTGATGTGTCCGTCTTTGTTCGTGTGGATTTGTTCTAAGCCGTATTTTTTGATATTGTGCACACTGTTCGCGCGCGCCGCTTGGCACACTCATTTTTTTCTATTTTTTCCGTGTACTTATATGACAGTTTTTAAAGAAATGCAAAATGGTTGCACGTCGGCTACTGCCCAACTGTTGCACTCATCGCTTTTGCAATCCAAACAAAACCGAAATTAAACCAAACAAAATCTCCCCCAAAATAGTGTACTTCTTTTAACGATATGCTTCTGCTGAATAATCATTTTATCAAATATGTACGTAGCTGTATGTAGCTGCGGTTATCCTTCGATTTATATTCCATTCAATAGCATAGACATTACACGACGTTCGCGGAGAAATAATTAAATACAGATGTATGTATGTATGTATATACACTTACAGATATGTAGTCAAGCTTCAAACGGGAAAGCAACAGACAGCGACACCAGTAATGTATGTGGGACTATTACGATGACACCCACACCACAAGATACATATCTATGTATATATATGTATATGCATGTAAAATAATGCATGTGCACCTATACGTATTCGCAAATGTGCAAACATATGTACATACAAATATAACGCATTGAAACATTTTCAAGAATTTTGCTGCCTTAGCACTGGATCCAACAGTAACAGCCAGAGAAGTTTTTCGTTGACATACAGTAAATTATTTTATATACATATGTACATCGGATACGTACTTATGTAGCACATAATACTGTGAAAAAAATAGAAAGAAAAATGGCCATGAAAACTTGCAAATCTTAATGTTATACATGATTTCCAAGTGGTATTAAATTTCAAAAGCAACAAATCATACCAAAACAAGAGGCATAACAAGTGGCTTCACAGACAGTCGAACCTTTTTATATACTGGTGATCTCGACATCGTAATCGTAATCCTAATCGTAATCGTAATCGTCATCGTAGCCGCAGTCTGTGTCTCCAGCTTTCTACAAGCGTTAGTATAGGAGCGACAAGAACACAAGGAACTAATGAAATAACTAATTGAAAGGAGTCCATCCAAAACTCGAAAAGTTCCCTCAAGAAGGGTTCATGAGATTCGGAGTCATTTTCACCAAGTCAGTGCGGTACGGCAGTGCCTACGCCGACGGCAAATGGTCAAAGCAAACGACAAAGTTTTGATTCTATGTGCTTGTTTTTGTCTGCCGCTGCCAACCCACGGTTTTGACTGTTCTACTATTTTACTTTTGTGCACGGCAGTAACTTTTGTGTTTCTTCATCGAAAGCGTAAAGTGATACAAAACAAATACAAAGAAGAATCAAGGTACTGGTAGATGCGACAACGACCTTGGATTGAAAGCCGTCGCCAATGAAGGTTTTTAGTGAAAATTCATGTAATGTGTAATCAATTAATTGAGTAAATCAGCCTGAATACTTACTCAGTTAAATGAAAGCGGCGTCAAGAGCCATATGGGTCTCCATATAAGCTGGAAAAACTAAAATTGCAATAAAATCCAGAAATTGAATCCACTTAATTGAATCCACGCCAACATCATGGACTGTGATTACTCAAAATTCTTGTACAAAAGTAAGTTCAAATAATAATATATAATATCACATGTACATACATATGTATACCTTTCCCGCGCCCAGAGGAAGTTGCGAGAAAGTCATCCTGTCCTATCCTGTTCCATCTGGACTCGCAGAGCCAGAGATACACTGCACAGCCTCTCTCACAAAAGATGGAGCTTGACCTGCGCTTGCTCGGAGCTGAGCACACCGCATGACGGCAACGCCGATGAGTCATGGGCGGACAAGCATAGCATATCGCCGCGGCTGGCCGCAGATATCTTTTTATTTGTAAACTGGTTTTGCAATCTGTCTATTTTTTGTGCCTAAATATTTTTTAAATCCAAGACTTAAAGATTATAGAGATATATTAGATTAATGGTGGAAGTGAATGTGTGTAACACAGGGCCTTCCCTTCGACCCATATAGCATACATATGTATATTGTATATATATATATTCTTGATCAGCATCAAAAGCCGAGTCGATAAAGCTTCATATGTCTGTCTGTCCGTGTGTCCGTTCTTCTAAGTTAATTAAGTTTTTTTTTCCAAATTTTGCCACGCCCACTATCGCCCCCACAACGAACGAAAATATGTGGCATACACAATTTTGAAGATACGACAAACCAAAATCGCAAAATCGTAGAGAATGCCCATATCTAGCTGAATCTGGATCAGATCGGATTATTATTAGCCAGATGAAACAAATCAATTTTCAGTGGCTACACTCTTCGTCATGAATGCCTTTTGGCGGAGGGAAGCCATACTGACTGAGTATCGGGTATAAATGTAGAGTCGTGGCCGTAGCTGCGACTCGCAACGTTCCCCCGCATTTTTATACCCGATACTCAAAAGAGTATTGGGGTATATTAGGTTTGTGGGGAAGATACGATAAAACTGAAAACTATAGAACACCTACGGCTATTTTACTATTATTTTATTTTATTTATTTATTATTTTGCTGTGTAAAGTTTGAAATTGTTTTTGAAATTCTCCATCCTCCACTGTTCAGCTTATTCATTTTTAATTGGGAGGTATACATATATCTTTATAGTATATGTATGTATTAAAACAGCCAGAGTCCCTTATCTTTACAATTCTGGATAAAGCTGGATATTTTTTCATCTCTGGGAATAGAAGGGGAATTCGAAAAAAAAAAACATTAAAACAAACTTCATATGAGAATGCATCTCACAAGTTACCGAATTACATGAATACATTCGCATACAAACATACTATACTATATACTATATATATACAATACTAAACATATTCTCTAGCTATAAAATTCTCCAAGATCCTACTTCGAACCATATAGCCCGACTTTTTAATTGCATAGTTACATTCACATGTATGCACAAGAATACATACATATGTACATATTGTACATTTGTATGAGTATCCCACCACGGCGCTAGGTTGATTAATCCATATCACTTTGTTACCTAATTTATAAAATTTAAATTTTTTTAAAATTTAGTTTGATATAATTTAATAGAAATACAATTGTTTTTAAATCGTTTTCTTAGATTGGCCTTAACTTAAAGTAGTGTTGCAGTGTTTGTTTATGTTCAGAAACTATATCCACGTACACACTAGAAACTAGAACAAAACATGACATCAACTTCTTTGATTTTAATGACACGGAGTTCGGATCACTTTTGACTGTTTGGGCTAGGAATATGAGTGGCTTCCCACCACTTCCGTCTTGTCAATCTACAGAAGTTTGATAATCGGACAGCTGGTGCCGGATCAGGATCAGGATAGTTAGGTTTGTTTTATAAAACCCCGATCCAGTCAAGTACAAGATGACACTTAGACGTGTCCAAGTAATTTTTTTGGTTGTAAGTCCAAGTCCAAATGGTAGTTGGCTTCAAAATATTTTATTGATCATATGTACATAAAAAAAAAAACAAAAATTTTAATTTAAAAAAAATAAATACATACATAGTAGTACATAGTACTTAGCCATTCCCTCTAAACTTTCCAGCATGCCATGCATGTAACAGTCCATAGAAACTGTTTTCCATAAATGTACTTTTGTCCCGATAATATTTTCTAAATTAATCTAAAGTTAAAATAGTTAAATAATTTAACCAATAGACATTTTATTTGATTAACTTTGAACTTAAAGTCTATTCACATTAGGAAAAGTTCACTTTTATGGTAGTTTTAAAGTCATATTTTCCTTTAGTATCATCTTCTATAGGGGGTCCATTAAGATCTTTTTAAAATTGTTGAAATGTGTAAAATGTTTTTTTTTCACAGCTTTAAATAAATCGGCTATCAAAACTAGGAATTATTCATTTAAAAATAGCACAGCCCCACAAAATAAAAAGATTCGTGCGCGGCCGACCAGAGTATCAAATCCGTATGTATTTTGGGGCCCTGACCACAAATCCAAGGTCAGATTTGCTACCTCACGTTAGGTTTTTTTTAAACCTCAAAAAACCAATATGGTCGAAATATGGTAGAAACATATTTAAAAAATGCAACGCATTTGCTTGAAGTTTCTTGGGTTTTTCATATTTTCTTCGTAAGGGCACATTTATTCAACGTCGTTTAAGGTGAATTTTAAACATTTTTTAAATCTTTGGATAAACGGCTAATCTGCAGCCGTTTGACCAACCCTCCAAAAATCACATTTTACCGTTACAACATTTGATAATATTATTAATACTATTATTAAATCTATCAGTCTAGTTTCGACTAGGTTTTTATTTGTGTTTTTAAATACAGGAGGCAAAACCGAAGCATATATATATATACATATATATATATATGTATGCGAAGTAAATATATACATATGCACACACGTATTTGCATGTATGTATGTATTATTGATCAGGCTAATATCGAATTTCATGTCCATGTCCGAGTTTCAAAATTTCAAATTCGAAATACTGCAAACGGTCCTTCTTTCATAAGTCAGTATGTATGGCATAACTGGATTATTGGTCATTGGTCAGTTGGAAAGTGGATGGACGGAGTGCAGGGTAATATTTTGTAAGTTACATAAATCAGAAGATTGTAAATAAACAGACAGGAACGAAGTGTCGCCTCCCAACGTCACTTCTTTTCTGCTATTATACCCACGAAGCTAAAAATACAAAATCACCAAATTTGGATGGTTAAAATTTAAAGCAATCAATTTGAACATAAACGCAGCCCAATTTAAAAAAAAGAGTGGCAACGTTGTGAGTCCCTGCCGCGGCCGCGACTCTACTTTTATAACCGATACTCAGTCAGTACAGCTCCCCTCCGCCAGAGGGCGCGCATAATGCACGACAAAGTGTGTGTGAGAGAGTCTATCTATAATAATATAAATATATAATATAATAAATCTGTGTATACCACAGATTTTCGTCCTTTGGGGGGAGCGGAAGGGGGCAAGGCGAAATTTTGAAATGCACTTGGAACTCCACGCAGGACTCTGGTTTTTCTAGTTCTTCTAGAATCTGAGCACTAGGCGTCAAACAAGACAGACGGACGGACGGACGGACGGACGGACGGATGGACAGACGGTTATTGATGCTGGGCGTTACACACATCCACTTTCCACACAATTCGAATATATAATATCGACGGATGTCTGGAGAAGGAGTGGAATTCGGTAAATTTCTTCAGAAAATTCCCGCTTAAGAGAGTAATGAGTAACTTTATGAACAAAGAAGAAGGTGCTTTTAATGCGTCAAACAAAACCAGTCGAAACCTTTGATTTGACCGATACGTGCATCGACTCTTAGATACCCGCGTTTCGGTTTCACTGGCGATTCAACTTGTTTTTTTTTTGTTTATCTAGTATATACTATAGTTCTTTTTGCTTCTGTTGATGCCAGATATCTGTTACGATTCGAGGAGGGGTTAGGGTGGTTCAAAATTTTGAAAAAAAACTTGATTCAATGTGATGCCACAGAAATTTTCACACAAAATCCGGTTGCCTTAGCTCTCATAGTCTGAGAACAATTAAGACGGGCGGAAAATATATAGTATTCGACTCGGTAAGTGATGCTGATCAAGAATATATACATAGGGAGTCTTCATGGGGTCTGAAATGCTTCCTTCATGGTGTTGTAACATATAAATCTCATTGAATATTAATACCTACCCCTGTGCTGTGCTGCTTGGGTACCGAGTATGCAAATAGCTTGAGTTTGTTAATGTATGGATGTTAAATACGAACAATAGCTGGCAAAATAATCGGTCGGGAAACAAGCTATGGTGATAAAAAAATGTATGTTTGGAAGAAAGTCGCATCTTCAAATCAGATATAACCAAATAATCTGTAAAACCAGTTGTATTTCATTAAAATATATTAAAGCAGGATTACTTTATCAAGATTCCAAGCAGAGCTTGGTAGCTGGTATCATTTAGCTTCCATACTTATACTAAAAGATATGTTTAGGTCCTTGCGCTCCTTTTAGTTTCTGAAGATATCTCAACTAATCATCCCAACAATTTGTCTCAAACTCTAGTCAGTGCGAGTGTACTCTTAAGTTCTTAAGCTGCCATATGGAACAATGGATATGCGAGGGTATCTGACGCTGCGGCCCCCAAAACAAGTCGGAACTTCTTGATATTTTTTTTTTTGTTTTTTCTGTGAGAAACGATGGTATATATTTTGTTTGTTGCAGATTTGGTGTTGCCAAAGACAAAAATCTTTTTATTTAACACAAACGCGGTCCTGTCCATACGGACTACGGTTGCGGTGCAGAAAATGGAAAGACGACGGCAACCTTCTCAAGCTCTTAGTTCTTTCGTCGGGTCAGAGATAAGATGTTCAATACAAAAATTTTCAAAAGAAAAATTTAGAAGAGCACACTTTGAGCACCGGCGTTTTTATACTCTTGCAGCACCACGACTAATACAAGGGTTTTTGTTTTCACATAAATTCAGTAAGTGGTAAATGGCGTTAACAACAATTTTTGGTCTTCTATAACAACATGTACATTTACATACATATGTACATACTTACATACATACATATGTACATATGTATATCAACTTGTAGCTACGCTACAAACGTCTGAACAAAACTAAAATGCCCTATAAGGGTATAAAGAGACACAATTATCGCAGCCCTTGCCTGCGAGCTTCCGTTCCTGGGGATGGGGCCCCGTCCCACTTTGGTTTGTACTTTGCGGCTGCAGTCTCATGGATATGCATAGAGTGCAGATGGATGATGCATGGGGATGGAGGGGACAGGCAGACAGACGAATGAATTTTTTGCAGCAGTTGTTGCTAAATAAGAAATTCTTTATCCCATACCAGAGGAGATAGGAGCTGGGAGATGGGACTGAGAGAATCAGCGGTAACGGCAAAGGCAAAGGCAAAGGCAAAGGCAAAAGCAGAAGCGGCAACAGCAGAAGCGTACCGGGAACCAAAATAAAAGCGCAATGCATACAAGGAGCGCACACGAGAGTAAAAGAGTACTACAACGTGACATTCCGCACATTATTTTCTGTGCCCAAGAAAACATTAAAAAATATTTGTGCGAGTTTCGTGTGCAGAAAGAAACAACTTTGGATGGAAAGAATCCTTTTTAAAAAGTTTTTGTTGTTTTGCCGTTTCTGCCGGTGGCACTGCTGTTCCCATGCTCCACTCCGCTTTTTGTTGTGTATAGCTCGTGGAAAAAGAAGAACAGCATGGAAAAATATGCAACTTTAATTAATTTTTGGATAATTTTTTTGTTTGTAATAAAGAGACAAATCAAGGTCTTCAGTGATCATTGCTTGCAGTGGCAACGCCTTGGCAGAGCCCAGGACGGTAATTCCTGCACTGCATTTACCCTCATTTCACCGAATGGCGCAATATTTTGCTCACTCCGATAGGGGCAGGGGCGTCACTGGACGAGGAAGAGTGTGTGACAGAGAGCGAGATCGTGGCAGGGAAGTCAGCCAGGGGAAATTGTTTTCCCCATATTGACACAAATTTTGTACCTTTGTGGGAGCGGTAGCGGGAATGGAAAACTTGCGAAACAACCCTGATTTAGTGTGATATCACGGCTCACAAGCTCACAAAATCCTAACCGAAAAACAAGACGGACAGGAAAGCATATGTACATATGTACATATCTATTGATGCCGATCAAGAATATATTTTGATACATATGTATGTATTTATGCACTCTTTGGAGTGGAAACGCTTCCATCAGGCTGTTACAAATCTAATACATATATGTACATACATACATATGTATGTACCGCTGTGCTCTTTAGAAGCGGGTATAAAAACGGCAAGACAGTTACTGAACGAGAGTAATAAGTTGCCGACAGACTCCGTCGGGGAAGACACTCTAAGCGGTCGCATAGACATGGCCATGGGGATGAACAGCCGGATGAAAACGGAGAAGGCTGTGGGGGAAAGGGGCATGGGGGAGTCGACGAAAAGTCCCAGACAGTGGTAGTGGTGGTGGAAACGGCAACGGGACAAGGAGGGAGGCACAAGGCTTTGGGTACGCTCTGTGGAGCAAAAATAGCCAAACCCAACATGGCGGATGTTGCATGGAATTTATTTTTACTTTAAAGTAAAGAATTTTTGGAATTCCTAAACGTTGAAAAATGTTGAAAACGACAAAACAAAGTACATACATATGTACGTACATAACATACATACATACATATGGACATGTGTATGTATATACATATTCGTGTAAAGTGTGAGTAAATACTCTCAAGACACAAAAAAAAGAAGGAGCGCTGGGACAGTAGAAGGGCAACTAAATTCATAGATATACATATGTAAAGACAGCTATGGATACGTGAAGCGTAAAACAACTGACATCACAGTATTTAAAGCAGTCCCAAGAATCAGTAATACGAAACAGGTAACAGCTCGACTCGAGATTTGTACTATGTCCATTTGTATGTACATACATATGTACATATGTATGTATTTCGGAAATGAGAAGAAGGCCCTTACTGAAAGCATGTTTGTGCGTACATATGTACATATGTACATACATGCATACATATACTCATGCACATACACATACACACATGCACAAATCGCCTTTGCGCAGCGTTAATTTAAGAGCTTCATCGAGAGTCATCATGTCAGTTGGTAATCGTACGGTGTCCTCTTTAGGGGAAGTGCGATTGATGAGAATAGTAGTTCCAATGATTACGGAGTCAAATCGGGGTCCATTTGGTTATAGACTATTCCAAGCTTAGTGTGAAAATTCAATTTTTATTTTAACATCTACACATACTCGTATGGTATGAAATTTTCATGTCACTGTGTTTGTGCTTGAACACCGGCTACACTGATTTTTATGAAATTTTTGTAGGAACAATATCCAAATATCCCATTCGAAATGTAAACATAATCAAGTATGCTTTGATCTATTTGTGTTACGTGGGTTAGGTTAGGTTAGGTTAACCCGGACGGCCCTCAGCGGGGCCACGCATAGGCCAATATGGCCCCTAGTTATCCGGATGGGGGGGTGTATGAACCGTCGCGGGAGCGTTAATGTGGTTTTAAAAGTCCCCGAGAATCGAGGTGTTTTTAGCATAGGCCAGCAGTTCCTGTGGCGTCCTTTTGGAGGCATCTTCCAGTGATGCCAACACTGGGGCGCCCAGGTATCTCCTCCTTGCCCTTGAGAGAGCCGGACAGTTGCAGATGAGATGTTCCAGGGTTTCGATAGCCCCAGGTTCCTCACATTTCCTACAACTGTCTCTGTTGGTGATGCCTAGCTTGGGTTACGTGTTTTCTTTTGTGATTTTAAAAGGATGATTTTGTACCGATTTTCATAAGTGTGTGTGTGTGTGTTTTTTTTTTATGCGAAATGGAAGAGTATCCAACAAGATACCGAAAATGTGCGTGTGAGCATGTCAATCGCAAGAAGCACGAGATAACAAAAATTAAGGAAGACCATTGGAACAGACACAAGCGCGCGATTAAATAATTGTCACTCACAGAGAAAATGGCTGACAACGCCAGCATGTACGTCGAGCATTCACATCCGCTTCGTTCCTTCGTGTCAATCCGCTCATCCGAATGTGCCTATTGGTGCTATGAGTCAGATAGTATGTGCTACGCATCCGGAGAAGTGCAATTACTTGACATTGAGACCGCACCAGAACCATTCAACGGCTTGATCATCGGATTCTGTAGTCCATTTGCACATTCAATTCATGCTCCTAAAATCGTGAAAAAATACCCACGACGGACCGCGATTTATCAAGAATTTACATGCAGCAACTATTTGGCGTTCAGATATTGTTTTGTTTTTTTAAATTGAGTTTCGAAGTTTCATTTTTGCCCGAATAAAATGTAAATATAAATATAGATGTATGTATGGTTTAGAATAAAAGAAAATTTGCACTGGACATTCCCGTTGAAAGTTGATTATTTTATAATTGTGGAAATTTTTACGGGCTGTACAATTTCTGCATGCAAGTTCAGAATAAATTCACCAAAAATCCTGTAGACAAATCTGCAAAAACAACAATTTGGTGGAGAGGAGCCATACTGACTGAGTATCGGGTATAAACGTAGAGTCGGGGCCGTAGCCGTAAATCGAAAAATCTGAGATTTGTCTGTTTCGTAAGACATTGCAGTATATCGTCGGAATTGTTTAGTTGGGAATGTGGAATGCCACTATAGGCCCGCCATTAGTTATAGGAATAAAAGGTTATCTCACCCTTTCACCCAATAACTGGTCAACTTCCAAGAATAATGGCGGCAAAAAACAAAGAAGTCGATCTCAACGCGATTATTCAAAATTGTATTCCGAGAGAGTGCATTTTCTTTAAATCGGTTGACAGAACTACAAGGATGAGGTACTCTACTATCTACCATCTCACAAAAGGTTTGAATGCGTTGAAATTTCCTTGATTGCAGCCCCCCAATTTGCAGTCCATTACACTAGGCAACAAAATTGAAATTTGTATTTACGCTTCAAGCCAAACAGAATTTTTCAGCTAGATTTGGGGCTTGAAATTTTTGTTTAAACTATTTAATTTTTGTAATTTTTTATTTTTTAACAAATTATTTCTTGGTCTATTATTTTGTTCTTTGATAAGGTATCGTTTGTACAAATCTGTGGGATAAACGGCTGGAGTGCAGCTGTTTGATCTTCTAATGCTGCAACATGCCGTTAGATACATCTTTGTTTGCGTACGTGCCAGAAAACAAAACAAAACAAAAACCGGGGGGTTGGGGGGAACGTTGTGAGTTGCAGCTGCGACCGCAACTCTGCAAGAGAGACAGAAAATCAGTCAGAACGTGTCGACGGGCGCTGCGTAGCCACTGCAAATTGATTTGTTACGTTTGGCTATAATAATAATCCGATCTGATTCGGACTCGGCAAGATTCGGCAATCTGGTAGATAGGGCCATCCTCTATGATTGTGCGTTTTTAATTTTCTCCTATCTTCAAAATTGTGGTTGCAGTGAAAAATTACTTATAGTTCTGTAACAGTGAGAGCTCTACAGTCTCAGGTCTAATAGTCTCTGAGATCTGTGGATGCCACAGATTTTCGTCCTTTGCGGGGGCGGAAGGGGGTGTGGCGAAATTTTAAAACAAACTCGTCAAGGTCCGATATCACAGGAGTGTAGATCAAAATTTTGGTTGCTCTAGCTTTTATAGTCTCTGAGATCTAGGCGCTAATGTTTTGCGCTAAGCAAAGCCGGCCGTGTATGTCAGAGAGACAGGGCGAGATGAAATTGTCAGATTCTGCATTCTAGAAGATATAATCATTTTCTACGATTCTGCGTTTTTGGTTTTCTCGTATCTTTGAAATTGTGGATGCCACAGATTTTCGCTCTTCGTGGGGGCGGAAGTGTGCGGGGCAAAGTTTTGAAATATACTTGGAATAGTAACGTATCACAGAAGTCCGGATATAAAATGTCGTTGCTCTAGCTCTTATAGTCTTTGAGCACTAGGCGCTAATAGGGACGGACAGACGGACAGACGGACGGACGGACAGATAGACAGACAGACATGGCTCAATCGACTCGACTATTGATGCTGATGAAGAATATACATACATATATACTTTATGGGATCACAACAACAAACAACAAATTGATGCTCGACTCGAGACTGAACGAAGAAGTAGAAGTAGAAAAGAGAATGCCCGTGGTCGAAGCTGGTAAACGCTTTCGGGCTCCCGAATCCGTGACTCGAACCGAGGCACAGTGGGTGATACGACCAATCTAGCAGCATATTTGGGCTGTTTTTGTTTGTGTTGGACTGCTGCCGACTTATGTAAAAACAAAACCCGCCCCACGCTGGCTTACGTATGTACATATATTGTTAATACCTTTATTTGCACTCGTTGACCGCAATCGCCACCGTCGCCATGTCGCCATGGCACAGTGGTCTAGAATACCTACATACATATGTATGTACACACATCGTACATACAACTATTGTACGAGTACTAGTTCAGCTCAGCTACCGGCTGCGACCGGGCAAGAGCTTTGGCGATTGCCAAAAACTGCAACATCAACGGTAGCAGCAACTGCATGCTGGCGCTTTTACGGTTGCGCAATCCGTGCCACCGTAACATACGTTTTTGCTCGCTCATGTGCGCATTTGTTTCTTTACACAATCATGTGCTGAATTTTCTTTTATTATGCACTTGCAGGGTAGTATAAATTTGTTGAAATGTACTTGTTGCTCAAATCGAAGCTTCTCCGATGCAATAAAGTATTTATGTATGTATGTATGTACTCATGTACTCATGGGTATCAGCAGCCGAATAAATGAGCAGAATCCTTTGTAATGAACCGCCACATTTTATAGCGATCCTATATCTGATTTGAACTATTACACTACAATTTGAAGATATGGCGTGGGCTTCGTTCGGAAAGCGTTTGGCCCAGAGACTTTTATTAGGACGGATGCTCCATTTGTTTCTTGCCATTTTTATACTCGGTACTCAAAGATTATATGGAGAGTTTAATATTAGATTCGTTTAGATGTATGTACATACATACATACATATGGAACAGGCAGGAGAAAGCGTTTCCGGCTCCATTAAGTACATCAATAGTCGAGTCGAAATAGCCTTGTCCGTCTTTTTTAGCGCCTAGATCTTACAGTTTATAGGAGATAGAGCTAGCAAATTTTGTATGCGCACTCCTTGGACTTCACCCTGAAGGAAGTGCGTTTCAAATTATTGCCCCGCCCTCTTTTGCGCCCTCAAAGATACGAGAGAACCGACTGTTCCGTATTACTCACAAAATTGTAGCCGGCTTCGAGAGCCTGCGATTGAATCGTACAAAACTAAAGAGTCATCAGAGTCATCCAGAGAAAGAAACGAACATCGATGAATCGTCTGTGTTAACTGATACTTTGACTCTATGTGTTCTGAAACGTTTACTGTTTGTTTTATACTGTTTTTTGGCCGAGAGCCAAAATATAGGTTTGGTATAAATATAACAAAAATTTACTAATTCTACAGGGCTAGTAGTTCTCTAAGTCAGCTCAAACCGTCAAATCCAATAGCTAAACCAAAATTATATGTGACCTGAAGGTCTCTACCAAAGTCGGATGATTGGTTATTATTCTGGTTAGAGAGGGTGGGGAAATTTGGTTGCTGATATGGAATGGTGAATACAGGCATTCTTTCCAGATGCAATATACACAATCAAAATTCCATTCTGTTCCATGGCTTCGGCCGTTTATTCGCAGACGCCGACAGACGCCGGATGGCAGTCACCCAGCTAGTCATTTAGCCAACCATTTCATCAGGCAGACGAGCAAATATTCGCCTCAGTGCGAGGGTGCGCCTGTTCACCCCCAGACTGCCCATCCTTCTGATATTCAGTATTTTCATTTAATACTTGCGCATTGTTTCCCCAAAAGCAGAGAGAAATATAACACTATGCAACACCACATTTGCGCTGTGAATCGAACCTACTTTTGTTTTATAGAACTCCCAATTCTTTGAATGAATTCTTGAATGCTTTGAAAATGTTTAATTCTATTTTTGTATTTAAGGTGTGGTGTATTTAAAAAAAAATTTCAAAACCGGCTATTTTTTGCACTGTTTTTTTTCAGAGGTTGTGCTTGTTTTTCACATAACTCAAGTATGTTACATCTGGTTGTACTGAACGTTACAGTTCTTAAAAGCTGATAAATACAGCACTCCAACCCAAGCACTTTGTAGCTTAAGCTTGTCTGGGAAATATAAAGCTTTCAAATTGAATATTGATAATTTTTTGAGGATATTTTTTGAAAATTTGCTTTCAGAACACACCAAACTTTGAAAAGAAAAAAAAAAATCATTTACTATCTTTAAAGCCACAAATCTATCAGATAAAGTAGGTTTGGCTCACAGCGGAACAAAATTAAATTTTGATGCCTAGTGTAATCAACCAAAAACTGAAAAAGCTGTTATTTACGTATAAAACCAGGTCCTCTGTCTGAAATTCATAAGTCGAATATCACAAATGTCATTGATGGCTTGGGCACTATTTTATCGATGATCATCATCCTTTAAGCAGAGACCATCGAGATGACCATTCCATCTAGTACCCCGCGTACAATCAGAAGGGCATTCAATCGCTTAGCAACCACGGGTAAACAAATCGGACAGAAGACGAAGTCGACCGATGGTCAGCTCATTCCGTCAGGCATGTGCCGTGCTTTTGGGGGGTTGCTTCTTTGATATTTGAATTCAGTTGGATTTTCAGTAGGGACAATTCAAGTGTGGAGTGCATTTGGCGCAGTCTTTTGCGCTTATGCATACCCAACGACCCACCAGCGAAATGGGAGACCCTGTGGCCCTTTCTTTGTTCTTTATTTGAATTTAAATGGCTACTGAAAGTCCGGGTACAGAGAATGTGGTGGCAACTGCATCAGCAGTTGCATCTCCATGTGGTTTTCGTGCTATGAGCGATATGTGTACATGGTACATGGTAGCTAACAATTGCAGCTAAAGCCTAAATTTTATGGGACCGGGTACCACTGGACAGAAGCCCTTCTCCCTCTGGCTGGTGGGGAGTTCATTTCTTGAGCTAGAGTGAAGCTCTTATCGTATGTGAATGCAATGGCAAAACAATATTTAAATAGGTTTCTCTTCTTAAGATATCTTATTCAAGTTCCAAATGTATTTAAGCTACCAAAGTAAAAACGTATGTACATTTTCATAAAAATTAAAACTTAAAAAGTATGCAAAGGAGTTCTATCGGCCTTGAAAACTATGTAGCTGGGGAAATATTAGGCTTGAAATTCAAAAATTAAATCTAATGGCAATCTTTTCGAATGCACTACAGCTTGGCGGTTACCTACTCTTCGTTTTTACTATAAGCTATTCAGTTTCATTTAAAACAATGGGTACAACTGGTGGTGGCCACTCATCAAAATTAACGAGAGTTTCGGGTTTGGTTTCTATATATCCTTCGAACATCTTTTGGTACATTTCATTAGATACGACTTTTCCGTCACGATCCTTTTTCCGAGCAACGTCAGAGCTATGTACATATGTTTTGTACATAAAGACGGTAACTAGGAGTAAAGACGGATTGGCCGGTAATCACCAAGCAATTTAAGGGCTGATGGATTTACATAGATCCGCCCATTGTCGCTCTATTATCATTTTAAGTTGCTTCAGTTGCGCTGTCTTCCTTGCCACCAAACCACCAAACCACCAAACCCTATTAATTCAGTGTCCATAATATCAACATCAGCTTTTGTATTCATTCTGTTTGACATGAAGCATATAGGGGTCTCTCATCTGCTGCTGAGCGCAGGCCACATGACAACAGTACCATTGCCGAAAACCACTTTTTAAACTGGACCACCGATCCTGGCGCATATCGCTCAGATACTGCTTGGAACTGTCTGAACCAGCTAAGTTCAAGCTCTTGTCATCAATAAAGATGACAAATGCCACCCATCGTCACAATAACGGTATTTATGTGTGTACTTTGTGCGCGCTCTCATTTTCCGTTGTAATAGTAATGGAGAAATGCTTAAGGAACCAATTGTTATTTAAAGCTTTGAATTTTTGTTATCTTGTAACTTAAAGACCCATATGATCAGAGCCGTTCCAAGGCGCTTTATATTCAAAATTTTTGTTTTATGGAATTAAATAAAATAAAAAAATGTTTTTATTCATAAGTTGTAAATATATATATATTTTTATATTATATTATATATACATATTTTATATGTATTTCTTTCCTAACAAAATAATAACATGATATGGTAAGGCAGACTTCATTGTCGTGTTTTTGTACTAACTTAAATACAAGTAATAATTAAATCTGTATTATAAATAAAATAAAAAATACTAATAATGCACACATATGTACATATGTACACATGTACATATGTAAGTCAATATTTAGTATAAAGGCCCCCTTAAAGCTAAGTTTATTTTTACATTTGATCGAAAATCGTTTGAATTCCTTGTTTTGAATACCCCTAGACATGCAGTATACATATACAGTAGTATGTAGATGTGTCACTTCATACACCGAACTTCTCGCAAACGAACTTCAGCAAACTTTCAACGACGACTTGCATGTACTAGTGTTACACACACAATATTTTCTCACAACAAATATGTGATTCAATGCTTTTTTCGTTTCAGGGTGAAATGTTTTTTTCTGTTTCTATTTTCTGTTGTGGTCCCAGCGTATTTTAATGTATGGGTGCACACGCATTCTTACGTACTTTACGTGTGTTATCGTATTGCTGGCCGCTAGTATTTCAATTTTTTTATTCCTTTTTCTTGCTGTTTCTGCAAAGTGCAAATTACTTTGTAATAAGTGATCAAATTTATTATCACACATATACATATGTACATATGTATGTATGTAGTACATACATATACATATGTAACAAAATAATAGAATCAGGTGGTCTCTGATTTTCACTTCCGCAAACAATTTTCTGATTTACTTTTGAAAACACATAAGTTGGTGCTCCCGTTTTCACAAAACGTAAGATTTCTCTGTTTTTAAAACATTTCGAAACATTTTCCCCGTCGAAATGAAAAGTAAAGTGCTTTTTGTCCAACAAAACGTATCTTAATTGCAAAAGAAAAAATAATATATATGTATGGCTTATTGATGCATTAAAATACATTTGACACCATTATCCGGGCAATATTTTAATAAATAATTATTTTTAACCCAACCTCAAATTGGGCCCTGAATTAATAGTTCACGGCAACAATACTTTTCGTTTTCGATTTCGAGCTAAGAGCCGATGCAGTCCGATTCGATTATCGTAACGTTGGCAAAAAATACATTTTCGCGCCTTACAGCACAGATCGCGTTACAGAACAGCTCCGTTAAGAAAGCTATTTCCCGCCACATTTAATTCAAAATGAAAGTGCAACAAATTAATTTTTTTAACCAATAGCAGTTTAATTTTTAATATACAATGTACATGTGGTTACTTACAGTACGGCAGACATGTTAAATACACAGGTGTTGCATCTCATATTTCTTAATCTTCTTAATCGCGCTCTTTCTGCAACCGTTTTGCTTCAAAATACAAAATTAAAAAAATATAGGAATTTTTATCATGCTGTATATTTACAAAGCAACCAGTTCAGCTGTTTTTGTTCGTCAGAATCGATGACAAAGTAAACAAAATAAGCGAAAACCGGAGCCTGTCTGAATACCATACAATAAAATATATGTACATATGCACATACATATGTACATATGTGTTTAGATAGCGTCTATACTAAATGAAAATTCCTACTTACATACGCCCAGATGGACAATAATTCTAATGTGAAGTCATGTATGAAATATATTATGTATATTTACATAAATATGTATGTGCACCCGCTTATTATATTAGCTTATTCTAGATGAAACAAAATTAGAATCTAAAGCATATCCAAAATACTGGGAGAGTATGCAGAAAGTTCGTTTGCGACATGCTCGCAAACATGAGACTTGTCTTCTTTAAACGACTTGATACAAAGGACCAAAGGACCATCAAAGTACGATCGCATTCTTAAAGGCTTGAGAATCAAAAAGCTATATTGAAATAATGCAAATGCATAGTAAATAACGAGTTGGAACCTTATACCGGATGTGCATACCCAGTACGCAGTCATTATATACATATGTACATACATATGTATAAGAGTGTATCAGAGGGTGTGTATCACATTGTTTAAAGAAGACTTGGTCATCTCAAGTTTGATGCTAAAACTACCCAAAACTAATGTTTTCCATATGTTTTTGCATTTTTTACATTTATATTTTTTTGTTTTTGGTTTTTGTATAAAAAAGAGTCGTTAACTAACAGCTGATGAATGTACAATACATACAATAAAAATGTTCCCCGACTGACTTTTAAAATATGGCATACGCGCCATCGGTTTTAAGTTAGATAACACGAGTTTCCACATTGCACTGTCCGCCAGTGTTTGTGAGCCCGCTACAATCATTTTTCAATCGAAAAATATGGATAAGTGCTTGGAACATATGCATGCAGAACATTTTAAATAAATGTTTGGATTAAGTAATAAGCAAGGAACAAAAGTAACAGATGAAAAACTTTGCAAAAAGCTTAAGCCTAAAATGATTACTAACTTACTAATTAGTAAGTAATCAGTAATAGTAGTAGTAATTAGTAGTAATCAGGAAAACTATTTAGCACTAGTGAGTGAAGTTCCCGCCTGCACTTGACTGTGCATTGAGAATGTCAACTTTATTTCAGATTAATATTGGGTTTCTCGTGCAACATTCGGGTTGAAAAATAGTAAGGGCGGAAAGTAGTAGTAAATAGGAGATTGAAAACCATTAAGAACCGTATAAAATAGCGGGTAGGAAACTTAACTTACATATATATAAGGAAATTATTTTTTAGAAATCTAGAATAACGATTTATAAGAGATACAGTATCAGGCTGGTCTTGTTTGTGTTGTCGACGGTTTTACTTATGTGTTCGGTGAAAACAAGCTTTTTATCCAGATTGAAACCCAGGTATTTAATATTAGGCTTACCCTTGATATTTTGTTATTGTCAATTTTCAGCTCGCAAATCGGTAGAGACGGTTGGGCTGCGCCATTTTTAGAAGAATATTGCATTTGTTTCCAGTTGTTCCAGTTTGATTTCAGATCCATTTGGCAAGAAAAGATTTGTATTATAAAAAATGTATTAAAATAAAAATTGAACGTATTACTGTTTTAATCCCAAAACGCATTGTAGCTAAAACTGGTTGAGCATTATAGGTTAGAACTAGTTGAAAAATTTAAGCTCTCAGAGGGCGTATGTTTTACGAAAAGAAAGATAGTGAAGTGTAGATCACAGATATTATTATTATTATTATTTTTGTTCGCTCAAAAGATATTTGAATTCTGTTGTTAATTAAATAAAATTAAATTTGTAATACATGTCATTCCAGTTCCAGGACACTTTTTGGCAGAATAGTGGATGTAGCTGCTTTTTTTTTATACACATCATACACAAGATAAAAAACCAAACATTTTTGCGATTCGATAGCATTTCGTTATCTCTATGTTTAGTAAAAAAGATGGGGTTTATCCAATTTTAAGTTTTCATAATGATAGAAATAACGAGGGGGAACGATGTGAGTTGCAGCGGACACCGCAAGTCTACAGTTATACCCTATACTAAGTCAGTATGGCTCTCCTCCGGCAGACGCCGCTAATATTAAACGACACGACAAAGAGTGCGTGCGAGAGAGACAGAAGATCAGTCTGAGCGTGACGTCGGGCGCTGCGTAGCCACTGCAAATTGATTTCTTGCTTTTGGCTACAAAAATGATCCGATCTGATCCAGATTCAGCAATCTGATAGATATGGTCATTATCTATGATTCTGCGTTTTTAGTTTTTTCGTATCTTCAATATTGTGGATGCAACAGATTTTCGTCTTTTGTGTGGGCGGAAGGGGGTGAGGCGAAATTTTGAGATATACGTTTTATAGTGAGATCTAACAGGAGTGCGGATACCAAATTTGGTTACTCCAGCGTTAATAGTCTCTGAGATTTGTGAATATCCCCAGATTTTCGTCTATTGCGGGGGCGGAAGGGGGTGTGGCGAAATTTTGAAACAAACTCGTCTCGGTCCGATATATTAGGAGTATGGATACCAAATTTGGTTGCTCTACCTTTTATAGTCTCTGAGATCTAGGTGCTAATGTTTTAGTCTAAGCAAAGCCGGCTATACTACGTGTGTGTTAGAGAGAGACAGGGCGAGAAAAAATGAAATTGTTTTCTTGATGCTGGCTCTAATAATAATTCTGTAGTCTAAAAGATATAGTCATTCTCTACGATTCTGCGTTTTTGGTTTTCTCGTATCGTTAAAATTGTGGATGCCACAGATTTTCGTCCTTTGTGGGGGCGGAAGTGGGCGGGGCGAAGTTTTCAAATATTTTTGTAGCAGTGACATATCACAGAAGTCTGGATCCGAAACATCGTTGCTCTAGCTCTTATAGTCTTTGAGCACTAGGCGCTGAAGGGGACAGACAGACGGACAGACGGACGGACGGACAGACAGACAGGGCTCAATCGACTCGGCTATTGATGCTGATCAAGAATATATATACTTTATGGGGTCGGAAACGATTCCTTCTGGACGTTACACACATCCACTTTTACCACAAATCTAATATACCCCAATACTCATTTTGAGTATCGGGTATAAAAATACTTTCTCATAAGATTATTCAGAACAATGTTCAATGTTTTGAAATTGCAGCTAAAATAGTTGTAGTCAAAATAAACTCAGTGCTACATTTGTCCATGTCCATCATTCGTTCGCGGAACAGTTAATATTGCTTTTCGGTTCTTCCCAGTCAATTGGACTTATTTCCGCATTGCTCCTGTTTATTCTAAGTTCGTTTGTATGTACATATGTATGTATGTATGTATGTATGTATGTATGTATGTATGTATGGTTGTATGGTTGTATTCTCTGTTTCAGGCACATTGGCCATTTCAATGTACAGCTTATGTATAATACTTGGCGTTGAATAGGCACGTCGAGCACGCTTTCGTGCATGTCGCTCTCGACCGACGCCAACTATCTGACAAACTTCAAATTACTCAATTCTCTCATTCCCCCGCTTAAAATGTAATTAGTTCATTCTTAATTGGCAAATTAAGTTCCCCAAAACTTGAAGAATGCTAGCCGCTGGCGATAAAGTTATTACTTTCGTATGCACACGTGCCAAAAAATCACCAAAATTCACGCCTTAAATTAACGTCTTATATACCTAAATTAATTAAATTTATATAAAATTAACACAGTCGAATGCCTCGACATTGATGGCTCACTTTTCAACACCCCCCAACCGTCACTGCTCTGCCTTAGTTAGGTTGGCAGGAGGGCGAGGGCTACGTTTATTAATGATTCTGAATTATTCGTGTTTTCGTATCTTTAAAATTGTGCATTTCAAATGGCACTGCCTGTCAGTCTGACAGGACCGTTTTCGATTTTTTGTTTTCCGATTTTAATTGAAAATCGGAAACTGTTTTAAGAACTGTTTTAAGTGGCCAAGATCAGTATTAATTATTCTGCGTAAGAAGTATTACCGTAACTTCACAATTTTGGATCCCAAAAGGTTATTTAGGAGAAGGTGCCAGCCAGGAAACCTGTACATTTAATTAACATACCACTGTACTCTACGATTACTACATACATATGTACATATGTATGTATAAAATAGCTGAGGTTTTTTTTTAATTGCAAAGTGCGATGAAGCGCTGATAATGACTGATTTAGTGAGACTGAGATGCATGTAACACTCAGAAGGACCATAAAGTAGTACATATACATACATATGTATGTATTGTATGTGCATGTATTCTTGATCAGCATCAATGGCCGAGTCGATATCGATGATTCTGACTGTCCATCCGTCTCTCTGTCCAGTAAAAAGGTTGTTTAGGTCTGGTTTAGGTTTGGGAAGATCTCATGACAAACTTTAGAATTTGCAATATAACCAAAACCGCGTTTTGGAGAATTATAATAGAATAACGCTAATACCTGATCCAATATGAATAAACGCAGAATCCATTATATTGTATATTATATTGTATATTAGAAAACGTCAGTAATAAGCTAATAAAATAGTGTAGCTCTGCACAAAAGTAAGTGAAAAATTTTTCAAGAATTATCTTTCCTATTAGAGAAAATAGTAAATGAAAACATGACTATAAAAATACAAAAAAAAAAACAAATACCAAAAAGTTCAACTTTTGCATATTTTTGTAAATTTTCAGATCCAAGGTAATGAAATTATAAGTCAATTGGTTAATTTAGCTGAGTTTCAATAGAACATCGTTTTAGAAAATAGCATCGGGACAAAATTACATATAGTACATATGTATGCATTTTTGTTTTTAATAAACGCTTTTTATACCCGGTTCTTCAAGAAAAATGGACGTGTGCAACACCCAGATGGAAGCATTTGTGACCCCATAATGTTTATATACTCTTGATCGGCATCAATAGCCGAGTCGATTGAGCCCTGTCAGGCTGTCCCTCCGTCCCGGCAATTGTTTTGATTTGAGAGACTATAAGAGATAGAGCAACCAAATTTCGTGTCCAGACTCCTGTGATATCTCACTGTTACAAGTGTATTTCAAGTGTTTCAAATCAATTCGTACCTTTTGCAAACAGCGATACCAAACCACATATAAAATATGTTGTATAAATTACTTAAATCATAAGCTGACATTTGTATATACTAACTGAGTACCGGGTACACCGCGTCAAAGTCCGCGGCTCACAACGTTCCCCTTGTTTTTTTTTTAAAGATACATATAGTTTTTGCAATAATTTATTCTGTTTGGAACAGTGCCAATTTGGAAGAGGAAGAAGCTTTTTCTAATTATAAGACACTTCGTTGCGTGGAAGCGATCGACTACTACAGTAGACAGAGGGACATACATACATACACACAAATGTTATTAAATACATATGTCTATTTATTTACTTGTTTGTTTCTAAATCGTGTATACAAAGGCACTGTGTGAGCGAGAATGATACAGACTCATTGCTCTGGAGAGATATACCGGAACGATCCAATCCGACCAAACGAAGCTTCGACTGATGCTGTCGTCAAGAATTAAATGCAAGCCCCGCGGAACAAAATTCATTGCCGAAAGTAAATGATTAGCACATGATTTTACCGTAATAATGTTCTCAATCGTACATACAGGGATGATGGATTTGGATGTGTGTAAAACCCAGAAGGAAGAATTTCCGGGCTCATTCTTGATCAGCATAAACAGCGAGTCGATATAACTACATAGCTACAGTCATGTGAAAAATGAAAAGAGCACTTGGCTATGTTTCAGCAAAAGCTCTATAGAATTACTATTTTCATTAATTTTAAATTATCTTAATTTTGTAACTTGGCTTTTGTTTGCTTTCCTTAAAATAAAAGTATCAAACCAAGTGTAGCGGTGAAAAAAAAAAAACAAATTTTGTCTATATTTCGTAGATTTTACGCTGTGCAAAATAATAGGCACCCACACCACACTTAAAACATGTTATATTTCGTTAAAACCCGTTTTCGTACGACTTGTTTGGTTTTAAACTATTGCGAGAAATTAGTTTCAGTAATTTTAGATATACATACATATGTAAAAACATGCATAAAATAAACTAAAAATATTCAGGATTCAGTTAAGATCACAAGTTTCCCTATTATGTTTCACATGAGACTGTATTTCTGTCTGCCCGTCCGTCTTGATTGACGCCTAGTTCTCAGAGACTATAAGAAGTAGAGTAGACTGGGGAATGCTGTGCTTGCCTCGCCACCTACAGTCCACACAATGTTGAAGAGGCATACGAGAAACCAGAAAGCGCGGAATCATAAAGAATAACCATATTTACGAGATTGCCGAATCTAGTTCAGATCGGATCATTATATATATATATAGCCAATCTCTGGGCTCCGATACAAATTTCGGCACTTACGTATAAAATACTATGTTGTATATCTTTCATAGATCATAAGATTACATATGTACTGACTGTGTACCGAGTATAAAAGTAAAGCCGTGGCCCTCGCTGTGGCTCACAACGTTCAGTGACATTAAGACAGAAAACGTGCCTGAAAGTGTCGTCGGGAGCTGCGTAGCCACTGCAAAATTATTTGTTCCTTTTGGTTATAATAATGA
Organism: Drosophila miranda; assembly: GCF_003369915.1. Taxonomy (NCBI): domain Eukaryota; kingdom Metazoa; phylum Arthropoda; class Insecta; order Diptera; family Drosophilidae; genus Drosophila; species Drosophila miranda. The sequence continues at coordinate 32,976,306 of NC_046674.1, forward strand.
TTTGATCTGATCCAGATTCGACAATCTAGTAGATATGGTTATTATCTATGATTGAGCGTTTTTAATTTTGTCGTATCTTCAAAATTGTGGAGGCCACAGATTTTCGTCTTTTTTGGGTGCCGAAGGGGGTGGGGCAAGGTTTTCAAATACACTTGTAACAGTAAGATCTAACAGGAGTGGGTATACCAAATTTGGTTGCTATAACCTTAATAGTCTCTGAGATTTGTGGATGCCCCAGATTTTCGTGCTTTGCGGGGGCGAAAGGGGGTATGGCGAACTCTTGAAACAAACTTGTCAAGGTCCGATATCACTGGAGTGTGGATACCATATTTGGTTGCTCTAGCTTTTATAGTCTCTGAGATCTAGGAACTCACATTTTGCAATAGGCAAAGCCGACCATGAAACCTGTGGGTTAGAGAGAGACAGAGCGAGAGAGAATGAAATTGTTTTCTTGATTCTGGCTATAATAATTATACGATCTGGTTCAGATTTTCCACTCTAGAAGATATAGTTATCCTCTACGATTCTGTTTTCTCGTATCTTTGAAATTGTGGATGCCACAGATTTTCGACCTTTGTGGGGGCGGAAGTGGACGGGGCGATGTTTTGAAATACACTTGTAACAGTTACATATTACAGAAGTCTGAATAAAAAATGTCTTTGCTCTAGCTCTTATAGTCTTCATAGGGACAGACAGACAGACATGTCTCAATCGACTCGGCTATTGATGCTGATCAAGAATATATATACTTTATGGGGTCGGAAACGCTTCCTTCTGGACGTTACACACGAACACTTTCACCACAAATCGAATATACCCCTATACTCATTTTGAGTATCGGGTATAATTAATGGAACTAAGATGCACTCCCACTATGGTATTTAACGCTATTGGTATGTGAATAACTACTCTACTAAAGGATGGTCGAAGTGTTAAACAATATTGAAATGCAATAAGTTCTATAAAACTACGCGTATCACAGTGGGTGCAATGACCAATCTAGCAGGATAAAACCTCATTTGTTAAATGTGGGATTTCAAAAAATTTTTTTGGCGAAAGAATTTCGAAAGAAATACCTCCAAGAGATTTCGCTTTTTATACCTGGTACTTTTTTGGTTTTTTTGGGTATATCGTTAAAAAATTCAAAGTTATCGGCTACCGCACGTAAAATATGGGGCGCAAGGTGCAGCTGTAAGGTTTATTGCAATTTTTCACGTGCTCAGCTACGCAATTTGTGAAGTGAAAATAATTTTTTTTGAAGAAAAAACATAACATATGTTAACATATCTGATCTGAGGTATGTATGTACTATCGAATAGCAATTATTTGTAGATTTTCTTTTGGCTTTGGCTGCTTTTCAGCTCGTGTGTGGTTATGGGTCAAAGGGTACATAGGTACACGTATCAATTCGAAATCTTCGAAAATAACTACAGAGCACGCTATAATCGTATATAGTATAGGACACCCCCTTGCCTCCATCTCCTCCGAGATTTATTCATCGATAGACAGCGTCCAGCAGACGCAAAATCCGACGACTGTACCAAGAGCGCAAAAACAACGAGGGGGAACTCTACATTTATACCCGATACTTAGTCAGTATAGCTCTCCTCCGGCAGACGCCGCTAATATTAAACGACACGACAAAGAGTGCGTGCGAGAGAGACAGAAAATCAGTCCGAGCGTGACGTCGGGCGCTGCGTAGCCACTGCAAATTTTAGCTATAAAAATGATCCGATCTGATCCAGATTCAGCAACCGGATAGATATGGTCATTATCTATGATTCTGCGTTTTTTCGTATCATCAATATTGTGGATGCAACAGATTTTCGTCCTTTGTGTGGGTGGAAGGAGGTGGGGCGAAATTTTGAGATATACGTTTTAAAGTGAGATCTAACAGGAGTGCGGATACCAAATTTGGTTACTCTAGCCTTAATAGTCTCTGAGATTTGTGAATATCCCCAGATTTTCGTCCTTTGCGGGGGTGGAAGGGGGTGTGGCGAAATTTTGAAACAAACTCGTCTCGGTTCGATATCTTAGGAGTATGGATACCAAATTTGGTTGCTCTAGCTTTTATAGTCTCTGAGATCTAGGCGCTAATGTTTTACTCTAAGCAAAGCCGGCTATGCTACGTGTGTGTTAGAGAGAGACAGGGCGAGAAAAAATGAAATTGTTTTCTTGATGCTGGCTATAATAATAATACGATCCAATTCAGATTCTGCAGTCTAAAAGATATGGTCATTCTCTGCGTTTTTGGTTTTATCGTATCTTTAAAAAGTGGATGCCACAGATTTTCGTCCTTTGTGGGGCGGAAGTGGGCGGGGCGAAGTTTTGAAATATTTTTGTAGCAGTGACATATCACAGAAGTCTGGATCCAAAACATCGTTGCTCTAGCTCTTATAGTCTTTGAGCACTAGGCGCTAATAGGGACGGACAGACGGACAGACGGACGGACGGACAGACAGACATGGCTCAATCGACTCGGCTATTGATGCTGATCAAGAATATATATACTTTATTTGGTCGGAAACGATTCCTTCTGGACGTTACACACATCCAATTTTACCACAAATCTAATATACCCCAATACTCATTTTGAGTATCGGGTATAAAAATATTTAATTTTATGTAACCCACAGTCCTTTTCCTGATGTTCGGGCACATTGTGGTTAAACTGCGCATTCTTATTTAATTTCCATAAATTTGTGAGAAATAAAGATATTAAGCTTTGAACAAGATCGATTGTAAGTACAGAAGAAACCGGTTATAAAGTCTCTGCTGTTAGCGTCCGTCCGGTTATAGCGACAAAAATGCAAAAACTTGGTTGGTCCCCATACAAACTTAAATATATGAAAGGGCCTCCGCTTAGTACGCTCCGCTTTTAGCTACAAACCGCTTATACCGACGATATTTTTCACTATTGCTATTTTTGCTATTGCGAAATAATACCAAAAATTATCCCAGCAGCTCATTCTCAAAGGATATTGAAAACGAAGATGAAATTCTTCTATCGGTTTGGCAAGAGCTCTAAAAAATCAGCTACCGATTTCAAAGGAAGAACTGGCTGAATATGTTCTTATTGACAATGGTGTGGCGATTTGTGAGGAACCTTCAAAAAACAATATTGTTAAAAATATATTAGATGACGGACAGGACTTTGTACGACTTCTTATGAAAAAACCATGTTTTTGAATTAAATTTATTAAAATTTTTGTTTTGATTAAATAATTAATTTGTTTTAAAACCTATTACGAACATGGCAACCATAAAATAAACAAACAAAAATTGTCTTTGCTCCTTTTGGCTAGAGCGTCTTCCGGGTATAACGACGTAAAATCGTCGCTCCCTTGAGTGTCGTTATAACCGGATTCTACTGTATGTGGTCGCAAAAAACTATGCACACTAAATGCATAAAACACCTTAAACAAGCTGACTGCTGTATCTAAATTAAAATTTGTTGTATTATTTGAAACACAGTAAGCAAAAAGCATGGTCTAGTATTTTAGTCGAATCTTCTCTGAACGTTATACATACATATGTATGTACAACCTTATATACATATGTATGAATGTATGTATATATGTGCATACGTATGTACCTGAGATACTTTCCATACATCCACTTGTTTGTTCGTAAAATAAACACATACATGTGTACATCCCTTAATACATTTAAAGACTGAAATCAAGTTAAACGAGTAATAGTAGGTGCATTCATACGAAAAACATACAGGTGTGTATGTATATACATGCTTATGCATGGATTGCATGTGTGCTTGGCGACTATTTCAGCACAAAGCTCTTCTGCCACTGCTTTTGTCTCTGGCAGCCGGTTGCTACAAGTTTTATCGGCAGCTGAGTCATTACTGAGCGTGGTATGGGAACGAGCAATTTTGGATTAACTTATACAAATGAACATATGCATATATAGTTGTATGCATACGGAAATATACATACTATACACCTAACGAATTAAATTTAACCAATTAACATATAATTTCACGAACTTTTTCTATATTTTTTTAGTCATATTTTCCTTTACTAATATACCATATGGGAAAAATGATTCTTGATAAAAGTTTTTCTTCAAATTCTCTCTAACATTTTGAACTATCTAAAAAAAATCCTATAAATTTGGCCCACGATATATTTTTAACTTTTATTCCCCCGGAATTTTGTAACGTAACACCAGCGACGTACGTCAGATGCCTCCGCGGACTTATCACAAAAAATAGGAAAAGTTTAATTCGTTAATTAAGTATTTAATAACTTAGAAAATTAACTCGGAATATTTCATATACATACACTCATAAACATTTTAATACTGATAGTCCTAGCCAATTCGCAAAGTTTTGCAATTTTGTACCCCAACCTCAAAAACCACTTCTGTTTTTGGTAGCGTAACGTTAGGTCAGGTCATATTTTGGCTTATATCTTTAAAATCGTACGTTGGATTGTTTTTACCTAATTATTATTAAATTTTTTTAAATTGACTTGTTAATCTATATACCCGATACTCAAAATGTGTGCAGAAAGTGGATGTGTGAAACGTCCAGAAGGAAGCGTTTCCGACCCCATAAAGTATATACATACATATATGCTTGATCATCATCAATAGTCGAGTCGATTGAGCCTGTCCGTCCCTATGAGACTCACTTGTCCCTATAAGAGCTAGAGCAACGACAATTTGTATCCAGTGTATGTCACTGTTACAAGTATATTTCAAAACTTCGCCGCGCCCAGTTCCGCCCCACAAATGACGAAAATCTGTGGCATCCACAAATCGCAAAGACTATTAGAGCTAGGGCAAGCAAATTTTGTTTCCATACTCCTGTTAGATCTCACTGTTGCATGTGTATTTCAAAATTTCGCCCCACCCCCTTCCGCCCCCAGAAGGGACGAAAATCTGTGGCATCCACAATATTAAAGATACGAGAAAACGAGGGGGAACGATGTGAGTTGCTGCGGAGACCGCAACTCTACAGTTATACCCGATACTTAGTCAGTATGGCTCTCCTCCGGCAGACGCCGCTAATATTAAACGACACGACAAAGAGTGCGTGCGAGAGAGACAGAAAATCAGTCTGAGCGTGACGTCGGGCGCTGCGTAGCCACTGCAAATTGATTTGTTCCTATTGGCTATAAAAATGATCTCATCTGATCCAGATTCAGCAATCTGATAGATATGGTCATTATCTATGATTCTGCGTTTTTAGTTTTCTCGAATGTGCAATATTGTGGATGCAACAGATTTTCGTCCTTTGTGTGGGCGGAAGGGGGTGGGGCGAAATTTTGAGATACACGTTTTATAGTAAGATCTAACAGGAGTGCGGATAACAAATTTGGTTACTCTAGCCTTAATAGTCTCTGAGATTTTTGAATATCCCCAGATTTTCGTCCTTTGCGGGGGCGGAAGGGGGTGTGGCGAAATTTTGAAACAAACTCGTCTCGGTCCGATATCTTAGGAGTGTGGATACCAAATTTGGTTGCTCTAGCTTTTGTAGTCTCTGAGATCTAGGCGCTAATGTTTTACTCTAAGCAAAGCCGCCTATGCTACGTGTGTGTTAGAGAGAGACAGGGCGAGAAAAAATGAAATTGTTTTCTTGATGCTGGCTATAATAATAATACGATCCAATTCAGATTCTGCAGTCTTAAAGATATGGTCATTCTCTACAATTCTACGTTTTTGGATTTTTCATATCTTTAAAATTGTGGATGCCACAGATTTTCATCCTTTGTGGGGGCGGAAGTTGGCGGGGCGAAGTTTTGAAATTATTTTTGTAGCAGTGACATATCACAGAAGTCTGGATCCAAAACATCGTTGCTCTAGCTCTTATAGTCTTTGAGCACTAGGCGCTGAAGGGGACGGACAGACGGACAGACAGACAGGGCTCAATCGACTCGGCTATTGATGCTGATCAAGAATATATATACTTTATGGGGTCGGAAACGATTCCTTCTGGACGTTACACACATCCACTTTTACCACAAATCTAATATACCCCAATACTCATTTTGAGTATCGGGTATAATTAAAAACGCACAATCATAGAAACCATAGACCATATCTACCAGATTGCCGAGTCTGGATCAGATCGGATCATTTTTATAGCCAAAAGGAACAAATCAATTTGCAGTGGCTACGCAGCGCCCGATTACATGCTCAGACACGTTTTCTGTCTCTCCTGCACGCACTCTTTGTCACTCAATGTAGCCATACTGACTACGTTCGGGTATAAATGTAGAGTTGCGGTCGCAGCAGCAACTCACAACGGTTCCCCCTTTTTTTAACATTTCGTCGCACACATATGTACATACATATGTATGTGTGTGTGTACTCACATTCGAATGTTCGCTAATATCCATACATACATGTATGTATGAAAATACCTTTCTAAGTGGGACTGATCTAAGAAATTTGTCGCAGTGTCGTCCGGTTAACTACTACACACTGCCTTGTGATCCGATATGGGTGCCTCTCTACCGGTCTACCGAGTCATCGATCGATGCTATCATCAAAATCTTGCCTATGTGCATATTTACATCATATGCACTTTATCATTGCATAACATTGAGAATCAGCTGCTCAAATAATTGCAGCTGAATTGAGTCGGGCTGAACCGGGCCAAGCTACATATGTATGTATGTAAGTCGAATCCAACTTGAATCACCGTTTCAGTGGAGTATACAACATATGCAGATTGTATCTATACAGACAACACTCCTCTGTAGTGAATTATACATATACATATATGTATGTGTTTACATACATTGGTTAATATCTATGTACGTGAATGCTTACTGGTCCATTTACTATACGTATGCATACATATACGTGTGTATACATCTGAAAGTATGCAGATACATATACTGTTTCTTAATCATCCTGTGTACATTTGTATGTATGTACATTCATATGTAGGCTATTGTATACAGGCTATTCGTTTATGTCTGGTGCGCTAACAGTACAACAAGTGAGAAGAATCAAGCGCACAACAGACGAGCGTAGTGTTAGTCACACACTGTATAGTCTGTATATGAATGTATGTATATCTGAATGTTTCTACGTCGACGTCGCTCAAGCACGAGCATGAAAAAAATCAAGGGAGAGGGAGTCTAGTTATTCCGTGTCGCGGTCTCGTCGCTCTCCAGGTTCTTGTGTGTTGCATTGGTATTGGTTTTTGGTTGAGTCTTGATCGGACTGTGTGGCTGTGTTGTTGAGAGTGTGTTAGCAAACTAAACGGGCAGAGCCAAGGTACATTAATAAAAGGTATAACAGATAAGATCTGGCTCTATTTGGCAGCCAAACCTACACAAAAACGCACGTACATACATATGTACACATGCATACGCATATGCTGACGCTTATGCATTCGAAGACGCCTGACACAAACAAAGGGACTGCCTTACTTTATATGTAATTAATATACACACACATATATAAATACATAAGTTGGGCAAACCAGTCAAGCAGGCAGACGATGCCAGACGGCAACACCAGAGAAAAGAGCCAGCTATGGATTGTATGTAATACATATGTATATAGCTACTGTCGTCGTCTCGTCGTTCTTAGTATTGATTCAGATTCAGTCGATGAGTTTCTCTCGCTTCTGCGCGTTGCGTGTTTCGCAGTGTTTCCGCGATTTTTTTCTTTGTCATCATCGTTGCCCACAGTCGCCGCTCGTGCGCCCCTCCGATTTCAACTGTTATACGGCGTTCACTTTGTACGGTGCTTTCAATGTGTATGCTTTTTATCAATTTGCATAATTATCAGTTTTTTTGTTTTGATTTCAATTTATTTCTGGGGTGCTATTGTTTTTTTTTTGTATCTTATGGTTTTCTTGCATCTGTATGTACATACATACATACATAACAAAAACTAGTTCAAAAATATGATCGCCACAATCTCCCGTTGTTCTCTTAATCTCTGACGCCCCTCTTGTGGATGTGTGTTCCTTCACTTATGTATATATGTATGTATGTGTGGTTGAGAAACTGGAAAGTGTGGGAGTGTCACGAGACGAAGAGTAGCCCAATAAACCTAAAAAATTATCTTCGTTAGACAAATTTCCTGCAATTGACAACATTAAACATAATCAACAAATTGATACATGAAAATGTACATATATACATATGTTCATATGTATGTATGTTCATATATGGTGCATGGATGCATGGGTTCTTGGCTCGCCAATAACAGAACGAGTCACAGAAAATTGCCAAGCAGGCAAAAACACCTACGCGAACAGAACAATACCAGCAACATCACCTTAAAGAGAAACCTGAATCGCAACGTTGTGATTTCATTCAACTGCTTGTTGGATGTGTGTGTGTTTGAGTGCGCGTTAGTGTGTCCGCAGAGGGTAAAGTAAAACATGAATGTGCAGACACTACAGACACATGCAAATACACACACATGTGTGTAGATATACGAATACAGAAGGAAGTGCAGATAGACATAAATGTATACGGTAAAGATATGTCTCCCTTTTGTTTCTCAAGACATACCCTGTAGTTCTGAATGTCATTAAACGCGCTTGTATATGGGATTGGTAATGACTCTGTTGGAACTAGCCTCCAAGGTACACCTGGGTAACGGGTATCCAAACGTGTCTAGAAACTTTGCTTCCCTTTGTAGGCAGCTATCGCAATAAGTTATCTGCTGCCTAGATCATACGGTATAGTCTTGGCCCAGACCAGCAGTTCGACACGTGAGCCCCAATGACTTTGCCTGAGGAAATGGTATTGTCCAAATACATTTTATGTGACCGTCTGTTTTACTTATGTACATGACATACATATTTAGTTAGATAGTTGCATTGGCTAGTATGCAGTACTGTTGGGTACTACGCACACATCTATTGGTACTTTGAACTACCCAGAACACCAACGCAACGAGGCTTTTGCATGACTCTCGCAATATGGAAATGTGCTCACTTGTGAAAAGAAAAAAACTAGTGATACATTTGTTTATCGCAAAACACTGGCCAACGAGCTCGAAAGTGAGTGATACAGTTTTGTGCCGAAAAACAGTCGCAAACGAGCTCGCGAGAGTAAAATCGTCTCGCAAAACGGTCGCTTTCACTGCCACAAAGTAAACGAGGTATGAATCATGTTTCTATCTTATTAGATAACTCAAAGAATTTTTTGAGTTAAGTCTCGCGTTTTTCTTGTAGGCGATATCATTGGCTGGGTACATGAATGAACACACATGCGCTGGTACTTGTTAAGCAGAGACGCAAGCAGCGATAGGAAAAATACGGACAGCGACTCGGATCTCGGTCAGCTGAAATCCCGAAACTTCAATTGAATTTTCCATAATTTTGCAAAGGAATGAATAAAGGAAATCTACATTAAAAATGAACATATCATTCGCTCTTTCTATGCCTGTTCTTTGGCCGTTGTTGGTGATATTGCTTCTGCGCATTATTTATACTGGAAGGCCCACCAAATTTGCACAAAGGCGTTGACAGAGAACTCCTCTCAAAAGCACTCAATCACACATACAACGTTGCATAGAGAGAAAAACAGGGAGGAAGAAAGAGACGGAGAGAGCGAGAAAGAGAGAGAGAGTGAGTGCCAGCGAGCAAGAGAGTGAGTGCCAGCGAGCAAGAGAGTGAGTGCCAGCGAGCAAGAGAGTGCGCATAATGCTGCAGGAGTTCCCTGAGTATAAATGATCATAGTATTAATTCCTAAACAACGGTGATTCACGAATTAAAGCAATTTATTCATACCTACATACATACATATATGCAGGCAATGCGTTTTGTATCTACAAATACGATATGTTGAAATTTGTCAATTCAACTAAAATTAAGTGCCAGTGAAGTGAACATAAAAATTGGGAATAGGCCAGACATTCAAAAGAAAAAGTATTTTTGTTCGGATAATATCTTATTCAAGTATAGCGATAGCTAGCATTTAAACAACAAGCAATCGTTACAGTAAGTATCAGCACTGGCGGTTTCCAGTGGAAGTGTCAATGCCAGTGACATAAGATTCTAAATCCAGTATAGTGGTTATCTATGTACATACTTAAATATATACAAGTACATACGGCTGCATGTCCTTTGCGAACCGGGAACCCCATAAGCTGGCTGCATGAAAAACATAACCAGCTCGAGCACCTGCAGCACGGGGCTGCTGCGATTGCAGAACAATCTAAACAACAGCGAATTGGATATTTTCGGCAAATCAGAAACAGGTGCGTAACATTACTCTTGCTCTCTCGCCTCCTTTCTCTCTCTCTCTCTCTTTGGACATGATGTAACTATACTAATAATGTATGCACATACATATGTATATGTATGTACATATATGTGCATATGCATGCATATGGATGCATACATAAATATGTACATATGTAAGCTGATTCTCGAAGGAAAAAGTCAAATGGAGCGCAGATGGAACTTGCGTTTTATGTTTTAAGCTATTGTACAGTATTTTGCAGTGATTGATTAATATTGTTGAAATGTACGGGCATACGGCATCTTATTAAATTTGTTCATTGGTATTCATTGGAGTGTGTATTAACTATTAACTTTACGAGTATGTACATTGTATGTACTAACAGCAAATAAGGAAGCATGGACATATTAATACATATGTATGTAAAAATATATGTACATACTATATGTATACAAAGAGCGCTGATATACGCTGATCGAAATGGGTATTGTGCTCTAATCTACAAATTTCACAAAGACATTCACAATTTACAATCACATTAACAAAAAAAAACGAGTTGGAACGTTGTGAGTTGCTGCGGACACCGCAACTCTACATTTATACCCGATACTAAGTCAGTATGGCTCTCCTGCGGCAGACGCCGCTAATATTGAACCACACGACAAAGAGTGCGTGCGAGAAAGACAGAAAATCAGTCTGAGCGTGACGTCGGGCGCTGCGTAGCCACTGCACATTGATTTGTTCCTTTTGGCTATAAAAATGATCTGATCTGATCCAGATTCAGCAATCTGATAGATATGGTCATTATCTATGATTCTGCGTTTTTAGTTTTCTCGAATGTGCAATATTGTGGATGCAACAGATTTTCGTCTTTTGTGGGGGCGGAAGGGGGTGGGGTGAAATTCTGAGATATACGTTTTATAGTGAGATCTAACAGAAGTGCGGGCACCAAATTTGGTTACTCTAGCCTTAATAGTCTCTGAGATTTGTGGATGCCCCAGATTTTCGTCCTTTGCGGGGGCTGAAGGGGGTGTGGCGAAATTTTGACACAAAACGGTCAAGGTCCGATATCACAGGAGTGTGGATACCAAATTTGGTTGCTCTGGCTCTTATAGGTCTTGAGATCCTTGAACTCATATTTTGCAATTGGCAAAACCATGAAACCTGTGTGTTAAAGAGAGAAAGAGCGAGAAAGAATGAAATTGTTTTCTTGATTCTGGCTATAATAATTATACGATCTGGTTGAGATTTTACACTCTAGAACATATAGTCATCCTCTACGATTCTGCGTTTTTGGTTTTATCGTATCTTTAAAAATGTGGATGCCACAGATTTTCGTCCTTTGTGGGGGCGGAAGGCGGTGTGGCGAAATTTGGACACGAAACGGTCAAGGTCCGATATCACAGGAGTGTGGATACCAAATTTGGTTGCTCTGGCTCTTATAGGTTCTGAGATCCTTGAACTCATATTTTGCAATTGACAAAACCGACCATGAAACCTGTGTGTTAGAGAGAGACAGAGCGAGAAAGAATGAAATTGTTTTCTTGATTCTGGCTATAATCATTATACGATCTGGTTCAGATTTTGCACTGTAGAAGATATGGTCATACTCACCGATTCTGCGTTTTTGGTTTTATCGTATCTTTAAAAATGTGGATGCCACAGATTTTCGTCCTTTGTGGGGGCGGAAGTGGGCGGGGCGAAGTTTTGAAATATTTTTGTAGCAGTGACATATCACAGAAGTCTGGATCCAAAACATCGTTGCTATAGCTCTTATAGTCTTTGAGCACTAGGCGCTGAAGGGGACGGACGGACGGACGGACGGACGGACGGACGGACGGACGGACGGACGGACAGACAGACGGACAGACAGACAGGGCTTAATCGACTCGGCTATTGATGCTGATCAAGAATATATATACTTTATGGGGTCGGAAACGAATTCTTTTGGACGTTACACACATCCACTTTTACCACAAATCTAATATACCCCAATACTCATTTTGAGTATCGGGTATAAAAATGAAGTCGCATCCAGGAAAATTCATAAAGTTGCAAAGTCACGAAAGTCTAGCAGGAGTTGCTTGACCGAGCTACTTCCGATTGCAAGATTATAACACGAATTTCCAATACAACAAATACGGTCGGGCCATAGACTTTATTTTTATATCGGGTACTCGAAGAGTTTAGGGATATATTAGTTTTGTGGTGGAAGTGGATGTGAGTAAAACTCAGAATGAAGCGTTTCCGTCCCTATAAAGTATAGTATTTATTCATCACTTTCCCCCTTGTCTTCACTTTACGTATGCAAAAAGTAGGATAATTCGAATGTTCGGTTCTATTCGGTTGTATTCATTTCGTTTAGCGCATTGGTTTATTCCCACTCATACAACTGAATGCTAACAAATATAAAGCCAACACACACTCGCATTTATTGAGCTATAATTCGTTGTGTGCGTTGCACTCATTTAGCTCTATTCAATTCGAATGCATTCTATTGGGCTTTTGTTTTGAATGGAGCCATGCAGACCTCAAGTAATTACATACGTTGTAGATATTACGCAAATAACCCATTTCCGGCAAAACAATACAATTTTTCATTACTTTTCTGTTGAGGGCTTCCATTTCGGATGTTCAGAATGGAAAAAAATGGATAGAGCCCTTGGGCTCACATTAGTGCCAAATTAGAGTCTGAAATTGTGGGTTAATCGTTTCGTGCGCTTGCCAAAAAATACAATGTGAGCGACAAAAGTGTGAAAAAGTATGTAAAATACATGGGAGTAATGAAATGTTCCTAAAGTCCCAGAAGTACAGAGAAAGGCAATAAAGGTTTGGCTACGTGCGCTTTCTAGAAATTGGTTTTCTGCAAACTGTTAAAAGGTTTGCAAAATGAATGATGAGACGTATTTTACAGTGGAGGGTCATGGATGGACTCCGAAATATTACTTTAAGCTTCCCAATACTCAATCACCTGAAAATATTGGGGCTGGCCATAAGCAAACGGGGAATCAGCGATCTTTTCTTTTTAAAAGCAGGATTGGCTATGAATTAAAAGGACAATTGTCTTCCGGCGCTGAAAAAATGTAATGATTAGTATCATGCGAATGATAATACGGTGTTTTGGCCCGACATAGCGTCTGCTCATTTTGCTAGAATAACTCTGGAGGCTCTTGGCCACTTAAGCATTGAGTTCGTGACTTAGCTTCCAGCCGAAAAACATCGACTGTTTAATATTAAAAATCAAAAGAGTGCTTGCTTACGGGGAAAATTGGATTCAGAGAAAATTGAGGAGGCTATAACCAAGTTTCCCGAAAATATAAGGAAGGCTGATCGCTATGGTCATGAATTTCTTTTGTAAAAATAACTTATAGTCTAATATTCAGTTGGTCAGACTTGGAATACATTTGTTATTTGTATTACAACAGTTGTTCGTATTTCATTCCGCATACGGTATTACGTTTTACGAAGAAACGTTTGCGGAACACTGCAATAAACTATCGAAACATTTCAAGCAGACCTTTCACTATTGGATAATAATCGTCCAGATATATATACCACACATCCAGCGCGTATTTTCAGTGGTATCTTATGTAGAGTACGAAGGTTGCGTTGATTCGATTTGTCACCGTTCTCAACAGCTTGTCGTATGCAACAACTTTGTATAGAAAAACTATTTTTGTATACTCCACGAACCAACCCGACTCTTTATACCCGGCACTCGAAGAGTATAAGGTTACTATATTGAAGTTGTGGTGAAAGTAAATCTGTGCAACAACCAGGTGGAAGAGTTTTCGACCCCATCTCCGTCTGTCCGTTCCGATGAGCGGCTAGATCTCGAAGACTACAATATATTAGCTAGAGACACCAAATTTTGTATGCACATTGTTACAGGTGTATTTTTAAAGTTCGTCCCGCCCCTTTCCGCCCCAACAAAGCGAAAATCTGTGGTTTCTACAATTTTGAAGATACAATAAAACATGAAACGCAGAATTGTGGAGAAGGCACTGTGTCTAGCAGGTTGCCGTATCTGGATCAGCTCGGATCATTATTATAATATATACATATATATTATTATATTATTAAATTGTAGCTTCAGCTTACCGTCTGGAAAATATTAAGCTGCTTTCAAATGCAAAATTGATTATTTTTCTGTAAATGAGCTGTATGCTATTATGAAAAAGATAACTGCAATTGGGGATCCTTATGGTTTACGATTATGGATAGGGAAAATGTTTGATATCGTTTTTTCCATTTTTATCTATAATTTTCATGTTGTTGTGGTTGGAGAAGTGAGTGGAGTCTACTTAGAGAAGACTATCTTTCCTCGCTTAAACGTATTTAAGAAGAGTCCACCTTATAGTAGATTAAGAAACCGTACATCTCAAAACCTAATTGAAATAAAATAAAATAATAGACAACATAACCTAAAATGAATAATAACGAATGTAACATACATATGTAACCCTAACTTAGGAAAGATTATATAATCATAAGAGTTTAGTTTCACCCAACGAAAACCAACCCCTTGCTTGTAGAACTTGGAAAGCTAAATGATAATAAATAAATAAAATCCTTACTGTGAATGAGTTTATTTGTTGAAGCAAACCACCACATACACTGTGAGATAATTGTTAAGGATGTTATTAAAAAGTCTAAGAATTGAGTGTTAAAGAGAGATTGGAGAGTTTTTAATCATGGAATATGATATACGGTTTGGCATGGGAATAGTGCCGTTTGGGAGCCAAGAGCAGATTGGAATTCTAGATATGGTATAGATTGTTTTATTTCAATTGCTGTACTATTGGAGGCGTATGTTGGCGAAGTATTGTATACATTTTTTTTTGCTATGTATGAATGTAGGGGAGAATTTTTCATCTTGCACTTCGACTGATCGTTGTGCTCCAAAAATATTAGTTATGTCTGATGAAATGACTGTAGATATGTTAGTTAGCCACATATTGCTTGGGTCAGAGTTCGAGTGGATATCTTTCGTAAATTCAAGTAATGCATCTATTTTAGATTTTCTTAACATAGTATTTGTTTTTCCATATTTAATAAAGTTTTCTGTGTTAATGTTTCATTTTTAAGTTGGGACCATTTAATGTTTTTGTCTCTTTTTAGAGATGTAAGATTTGTTTTCCACGAAGGTAGCTTTCGTGGTAGCGATTGTATGGTGTTTTGGGGACTGAAAGATTCACTTTTTATAACAACGGTTTTAATATTGGCAGCGTCTTTGTTAGAGGTCATATGTATTTTATTTTTAATATGTATTTTATAGAATTTGAGAAGTCATCTAGCTCTGTGGGGCTAGCTTCTGATTCGCATTCGTACGACATGGTGGTACCAATCACAGCTGGTCAAGAAATCTGCGGTTTTTACCTGAATCTTTACAGAAGTAGGCCTCACTCCAAAACCTAGTACTGTCGCTGATATTGTCTCTCCTTATTTAATGAATATCGCTATATTTGCATTCCATTTCGGAATATTTTAAAATTTAAAGTACTCCAAAATTGTGCTAATTCCATTTCTGTTAGCGCACAATAAAAAAATGGACAAATATCCAGAAATCCCGCAATTCACAAATTTTTCACCCATTTGGTCTTAAAAAAAACCAGATCTAACGGGAAAAAAGCGTAATCGGCCGCACTGGGTCAGAGGTCAAGGAGGTGTTCATTATGGTTTTCCTATAATGATCCCAGTGAGCTACTTTGAGTTTAAAAGTGAGTTTGGCAATGATTATAGAAAGTATATTGTTGTAGAGGCCATCGATGGCTTTCCATTGGATGTCTGGGGCTATTGTGTATGTGGCAACAGAGAGGTCTATGTGTGTGAAAGAGTTGTGTGTTGAGAAGTAGGCTCAAGGAGTATGTTTTCTGACTGCTCGATACATATTCGTAATTATTTTGCCTCTTGAGTTGGGTTTTGGGGATCCCCAGTAGGGGTGCCAATTGTTAAAGCCGCCAAGTTTTAGTGTGGGTTTTAGGATTGAGGATATATTCTAGATTACTTCGTGAGAAAGATTTATTGGGGGATATATACGCTGAGATTATATAGCTATTATTGTCTTCGTATAGTTGGAAATTGGTAGGTATTGGTAGAGCGTTGAAATGTGGGTTGTGTTCTTTAATAAGCGTCTGCAGTTCAAACGAGGGGGAACGTTGTGAGTTGCTGCGGAGACCGCAACTCTACATTTATACCCGATACTTAGTCAGTATGGCTCTCCTCCGGCAGACGCCGCGAATATTAAACTACACGACAAAGAGTGCGTGCGAGAGAGACAGAAAATCAGTCTGAGCGTGACGTCGGGCGCTGCGTAGCCAGTGCAAATTGATTTGTTTCTTTTGGCTATAAAAATGATCCGATCTGATCCAGATTCAGCAACCGGATAGATATGGTCATTATCTATGATTCTGCGTTTTTAGTTTTTTCGTATCTTCAATATTGTGGATGCAACAGATTTTCGTCCTTTGTGTGGGTGGAAGGAGGTGGGTCGAAATTCTGAGATATACGTTTTATAGTGAGATCTAACAGAAGTGCGGATCCAAAACATCGTTGCTCTAGCTCTTATAGTCTTTGAGCGCTAGGCGCTGAAGGGGACGGACGGACGGACGGACGGACGGACAGACGGATAGACAGACAGGGCTCAATCGACTCCGCTATTGATGCTGATCAAGAATATATATACTTTATGGGGTCGCAAACGATTCCTTCTGGACGTTGCACACATCCACTTTTACCACAAATCTAATATACCCCAATACTCATTTTGAGTATCGGGTATAAAGAGCTATTGCGGTAACCTAAAAGACTATTCCGCCGTTTCAGCTTGCTAAATTAATAACTTCTGAACAAATAAAGATCACTTCATGAAACAAACTGCATTTGAAAGAAAAACCTTTCAAAATTGAATCTGCTTAAATTATGCTACAATGTCTAAAAGCTTCACAATAATGGGTTAAAGTTTAACTTTGTTGCCGGTGCATATTTTCCTTTGTAAAATGCTATATTTTTATTTTTTTTAGATCGATAAAGTACTTTTAATGGTAATTTATCCCATAAAATATTATTTTTTATTTCATTTTCAACTTAATTTAAAAAAAATTTTGATTAAAAATCGATTTTTTTTTTAATCTGAAAGTTGGTTGAATTTTTTTTTGCTGTAAAATAATCCTGCACTTTCTGTTAAGTGTGAGGAATATCTAATAAACTTATAATTTCTGAAGATAACTGTGATCTCACATATATATCTAATGGATACATGGATCTGAAGAGGCTGCCGCCAACATGTTGAAAAGGTGTTGGTTTTGCTTATATTACTGTATTTTTTGTAAACTTTTTTTCTCGTTTCTTGGCTTCCTCTGACATCTTTTCAATTGGTAGGCTCTGACCTTCAATTAAAATTTGAACATATGCCAGAATTTTATGAAGCGTGGGAGTTAGTTTCTTTTCAGGATATTTTTCCAGTAACAGTCTTCGAGGCATATTCACCAAACTTTCGGGTATGGTATTTATTTTTCTTTGCAGTTTAAAATATGCATAATGACACCCAATCTTTAGTGATTTCACTTTTCTCAAAGAACGTCCGTCGATTTAGTATAAGTAAGTTCGTTAAGAACTTTTCCATCAATTATAGTAAGGAAAAATTCAAAATTGACACTTTTCGTGCGTTTTATGTACAAACGGTCTTCTATTTGAAATATGATCTTTAACATCACTTACGGTGTACGACTTAAGCCGCATGAATACAAGTGAAGCCATAAACAAGCCGTAGAATCTGTGATAGTTTTATCGTCTGTGGATATTGCTTGCTTATATTCACTTTGCGCAGAAGTTTCATCACAGCCCAATTTACTGATCAATGTGAAATTTGGTGGCAGACTGTCAATTTGATGGTGAGGTTAGCTTTTAATAAGCCGTTTCGTAGTATGTTGCACCAGGTCTATAAAATAAAATAATCCGATCTGAATCAGATTCGGCAATATGGTCGGTAGATATGGTCATTCTTTATGATTGTGCGTTTTTAGCTTTCTCGTATCTTCTAAATTGCTGATGGCACAGACTTTCGTCCTTTGTGAGGCGGCAGGCAGGCGACAATGAAACGTGTGTGTTAGAGAGAGACAGAGCAAGAAAGAACGAAATTGTTTTCATCATTCTGGCTATAATAGTTATGCCATAATAATTCAGATAATGCAGTCTAGAAGATATTGTCATTCTCCACGATTCTGCGTTTTTGGTTTTCTCGTATCTTTGAAATTGTGGATGCCACAGATTTTCGACCTTTGTGGGGGCGGAAGTGTAACAGTGACATATCACAGAAGTCTGGATACAAAATGTCGTTGCTCTAGCTCTTATAGTCTCTGAACACTAGGAACTCATAGGGACGGACAGACGGACAGCCGGACAGACAGACATGGCTCAATCGACTCGGCTATTGATGCTGATCAAGAATATATATACTTTATGGGGTCGGAAACGCTTCCTTCTAGATGTACACACATCCATTTTCGCCACATATCTAATATATCTCTATACTCATTTTGAGTATCGGGTATAAAAACAACGCCAAAGCCTCGTCAGCGGTATACGACTTCGGTTGTGAATTTGGTGGCGTGAGGATGCTATTCTTTATCCTGTCAAGTCTCGCCGGGCTTGCCTTAGATACAGCTTTTGTTATGTGCGACCTCTTGTTTTCCTTGTTGTTCGTATATTTAATTGACAGTGCCTCCGATAAATGATCCGTACCGTATGACATGTTGCATCTACAAGTTTTCGCTTTCTAATTTAATCTGAACACTTATCCATCGTTTTTGTTGGTCTTCTTATTGCTCGTCCTGTGGACGTCCATCATATAGCAAGCGTTTTCCAATTAGCCAGCTTGCGTATTTGCTATTCACCGGATCAGCCTTACGGTCTGAGATCACCCATTTCTTTTTAATATTAATATGTATACAAATAATTTTCTTTCCTATACTTGTGTGCTACTCTGGGATATCCGATACTAAATTTAATTCATTAGAAACAGTTTCCACAAATTCGATTGAGGTGCTTGAATTTAATTTAAGCATTTTAACGAAAATTAAATTCTTGAATTACATATATATACAAATTGTATTTACTGATGTTGGCTTATACGCAACTGAATCCTTTAAAATTCAAAATAAGACTATAGAGCTGCGCTAAAAATTAATTCAATATATACACATATGTTTGTACCACCATTTGACATAATACAAATCAGGTTACAAAATATGGGCAAAAAGACAGGTAAAAGTAGAAACACTAGCCTGCATATTCATTTATAACCAAAAACATAATTGAGGTAGCGCGAAGTGGAAAATTATTCTAATATCGAGTGTACCTGAGCATATGGATTCATTAGCACCTAACTTTTGAGCAGTTTTTTACCTTTGACTGGACTTTACAAAAATACATCCCTAAATTATCCCGAGATGTTTTTTGTATATGTTCTTTGGCTTCTATACCGATGTTTCTGCCACAACCTCGCACGGTCAAAACATGATTTTTTATGGGATTTAAGAGCTGTGATATCCGTTTTTGACTTAGGTAGCAAATAGTTCGAGGAGCATATACATTCCCAAGTATTAATGCAACTAATAAGAGATACAAAAAACAGCATCATACGTTACATAGTTTACTTCTATTTTCCACCTGAAAGATGCAGTATTTGAATAAAAGTTAACAACACTTTTGCGCACTAAAAAAATTTTCAACTAAACTAAAAGTCCGATTATTTTTAAAGTTTGATTTTTAAAAGCTCTATCCAACGCGCTTAAATCTTCGACTTTTGCCACATCTTTTCGTCTAAAACGCCACTCTGCGAAGTCGACTCATTTTCAGGCTCTCTTTCTCACATACAGTGCATTATGTGCACCCTCTGGCGAAAGGGAGCCATACTGACTGCATAAATGCAGTATATATTTATAAATTTGAGTTTGACCATGATGCAATTATACAAGGTGGTCTCGTCGGGAGCCGAAGTTCGTTCGTGTTGTCCCTTATCGTCAGTGCATGCTTGCTTGTTGATGATGAAGGTTGTTCACGGACGAATTTTTTGATATATTCTTAACCCTTATGTCCCGACAACAACAAAATTATAAAAAGCATATAAAAAAAATACCACAGAATTAGAAGTAATCTTTATATATTATGTAAAAGAACATTTTAATATAACTAAAAATGTTGAAGAAAAATTATTAATGGCTGCATAAAATTTAAATATTAATATATCAGTAAAATCATTTTATTTTAAAATTTTAAAACCCACGGGCCTGTTAAGGGTTAATCAACATCAACATATACCGTCTCACTCACACTCACTATACTATGTGCCCTTCACTCGCACTTATTGCTAGCATACGTTAAGGGACTAACTTTTGCCGACGAGACCACCTTGTATAATTGCATCATGAGTTTGACCTTTAACTACGGAAATTTTAAAGCAGGCAGACTGTATTTTTATTTAAAAAATTTAAAAATTTTCTTTTAAGTATTAAGAAGTCTGATAACTAGCGCCTAGTTCAAAACTTATGATTTTTGCAAGGTGCTTTGAGAAGGCGAGCCACTGTGCGACGGAGATAAATACATATTACTTATGTATGTACATATGCACATGCATCGTTGCCCCATTAATACTGATCAAGAATATATACATACATGTATGTATGTACTTGGGGAAAGCAAGCCCCGGCCGATATGAATAACATATCGGGACCACGACGACCCACAAATTGTTTATGAAATAGAGGAACTTCATGGTGGTGGAAACGGTTCCTTCCCTAGCAGTACTGGGAACTAGTTCGGAGGTGGTGATATCACCACTCCCTAACAGACCAGGGGTACTTTCTTTACTAACCCTTAACAATGCTTTTCATCATTTCCATTTTGACCCGCAATGTCCTACGACATGGGGACCAGCGACACCACATCGTTTACCCCCGAACTAGTGGTATGGGTACTCGTCTAGTAGCTAGTGAAATGAGTACCCATGTAGTAGCTAGTGAAATGGGTACCCATGTAGTAGCTAGTGTAATGGGTACCCATGAACTAGGTTATCAATCTTCATTTCATTTCATATTTACATTTTTATTTTATTATATATTTCATTTTAGTTTAAATTTACTAATTAAGGTCTGCTGTTCGCGGTGGTACTTTTTTTTGAAAAAACGTTTTTTTGCAGCTGTAGGGCCTTCCTTAGCTGGACTTCAGCTGATCCAGTCCCCGTATCTACAGTTATGGCATCTATAAATATAAAATACAGATATAATAGGCATACAAAAAAACCAAAAAGCAAATAAGCCTACCAATCTAAACTCCAAAGAAGTTCTTTAAATTTTTCAGTGTCACTTTCCATTTTTTCATTTTCGTCGATTGTCTCTCCTATTTCGCGGCCTTTTTCTCCGCTAACACGATTATGTTTGGCTGAATATTTGTCTTATATTTCTTTATTGAGCCTACGCAAATGCCTTTTGCTATACATTTGCTTTGACTTACTGTTAGTTATTATAATTATAATCACTTGAACAGCCGCACTGATTTCCACAAACGCCAAACGCAAAGAACATTCCAGCAATGAAATGACCGAAAACAGAAAAGGGAAAGGAGAAGAGCAGATCAGCATCATTTTTAGCTACCTGCTCTCTTCATTTTCCTCTCATGCTTTTTCGTTTCTTCGTCTACTGGTGAGACGTTGCATCCCAACCGAACTAGTTCGGTGGCTGGTGCGCGGTGGGTTGTAGAGTATACAGAGCAAAATTTTTTGTCTCTTCTTTGAGTGGTTCGGCGTTCGTTTACCATAGGGTTAGTCCGGAAAGTACCCATGTAGGAACCAGCCAAATCAGTAGTTCGGGCATGGTCAATCGCCACCGCCAGTACTAGAGGGATGTGATTACTTTCACTTATGTATAAGGGTTAACTAGAGCCAGAACATGAACATAAACAGATGAATATCGGAATATGTACTCATGTACATACAGACTCGTATAGATATGTACATACACACATATAAATGTATGTAAAGCTAATATTTTAAATATTCATATAAATAAATACGTGTGTACATATGTAAAAACATATGTAAGTATTTATTGTTGAAGTCCAAGCAAGTAGTAATGAATTTCACCGAGTGCAAAATCCAGCTATGCATGTACATATATACATACATACATATCTATGTATATATGTATGTATGTAAATGCATACATATACATATAAAAATATATATTTTTCTATAGCAAAACTTCAGTGAGATGTGCACTGCTCCACCGAGATCGCTTTCCCGTTCCGGATTTTATATCTAAGTCTTCTGGGCACAGTACACAGCTGTGCAAAATCACATGAAGGGGCTTCAGCATGCATTCATGCATGTATACATATGTATGTACATACATACTTTGAAAGTATTACTTTCAAACAAACATTCATACAAAACATACATACATACTTGCATATGTATTTACATATGTGACTAAGCGTTTATAAAAGGAAAATAAAAAGTAGTATATATACCATACAATCCAATTGACATACAACAACGACAACAAAAATGCGATTGGTAAGGGTAGAAATAGAATACTAGCTACAAGAACACACATTCCCCTATTAATTCCTAACCTCAGCATAAGCAGCTGGGAGTAGAGATGGGCGCGTGTCGTTTTCGCAGTACGTTACGATGAAATTCGACCCGGACAAGAAGAAGATATAGATAGTACAATCTAGACAGCAAGTCAGAAAGAGCATAAGATAGAACGATGAATTAGTGTTGATCGACGACGTCTCCATAGATCTCACTCGAAGAACTGTAACACTATTTGTGTCGAAACGATGTTTTCGACCGAATATACTTATACTTTCAAACTATAATTCTGTCGGTATCTCGCTCAGACTGCTTGCTTTTCCCATAAGGTTTTTATACCCGATACTCAAAATGAGTATTGGGGTATATTAGATTTGTGGTGAAAGTGGATGTGTGTAACGTCCAGAAGGAATCGTTTCCGACCCCATAAAGTATATATATTCTTGATCAGCATGAATAGCCGAGTCGATTGAGCCCTGTCTGTCTGTCCGTCTGTCCGTCCGTCCGTCCGTCCGTCCGTCCGTCCGTCCGTCCGTCCGTCCCCTTTCAGCGCCTAGTGCTCAAAGACTATAAGAGCTAGAGCAACGATGTTTTGGATCCAGACTTCTGTGATATGTCACTGCTACAAAAATATTTCAAAACTTCGCCCCGCCCACTTCCGCCCCCACAAAGGACGAAAATCTGTGGCATCCACATTTTTAAAGATACGATAAAACCAAAAACGCAGAATCGGTGAGGATGACCATATCTTCTACAGTGCAAAATCTGAACCAGATCGTATAATGATTATAGCCAGAATCAAGAAAACAATTTCATTCTTTCTCGCTCTGTCTCTCTCTAACACACAGGTTTCATGGTCGGTTTTGTCAATTGCAAAATATGAGTTCAAGGATCTCAGAACCTATAAGAGCCAGAGCAACCAAATTTGGTATCCACACTCCTGTGATATCGGACCTTGACCGTTTTGTGTCAAAATTTCGCCACACCCCCTTCAGCCCCCGCAAAGGACGAAAATCTGGGGCATCCACAAATCTCAGAGACTATTAAGGCTAGAGTAACCAAATTTGGTACCCGCAATTCTGTTAGATCTCACTATAAAACTTATATCTCAGAATTTCGCCCCACCCCCTTCCGCCCCCACAAAGGACGAAAATCTGTTGCATCCACAATATTGCAGATTCGAGAAAACTAAAAACGCAGAATCATAGATAATGACCATATCTATCAGATTGCTGAATCTGGATCAGATCGGATCATTTTTGTAGCCAAAAGCAAGAAATCAATTTTCAGTGGCTACGCAGCGCCCGACGTCACGCTCAGACTGATTTTCTGTCTCTCTCAGATCGGATCATTTTTGTAGCCAAAAGCCAGAAATCAGTTTTCAGTGGCTACGCAGCGCCCGACGTCACGCTCAGACTGATTTTCTGTCTCTCTCGCACGCACTCGCGGCGTCTGCCGGAGGAGAGCCATACTGACTAAGTATCGGGTATAAATGTAGAGTTGCGGTCTCCGCAGCAACTCACAACGTTCCCCCTCGTTTTGCTTCCGACAGTCGTGTGAGTGACCGCGGAAATGCCCATGTATGTATGTATGTTATTTTCGTTCTGATTAATTATATTAAGATGTGCAGTTTTCTTAGCTGATTCTGTGTGAACACCAGAATCTCGCAGAGTAGAGCCATCAAGCAGGTTCGTTTAGAAGCATAGCTCGCAAATAACTGTTGACACTTTCGGCGTGTCTGATAAAAACCTCTCATTGACAGACACATTGAGAAAATGGACTGAAAAGACCCGATCAAATCTGTTTTTGCTCAACTCGCTCTTCGCTCAAGCAAAGACCGATTTTTTCACTTCTCTTTTGTTCCTGTTTTTCACTGAGCATCTTGTCGCGAGTGAACGAACAAAGTGTCTTTTGCGTATGTATGCGTGCTTGAACGTGTGATGCTTATGGCAACGATCAATTTTTGTGAATTCTATACGGTTTGACTATTGGAGCTTAAAATGAATCGTGAAAAGCAAAACGAAAATGTTCGTTTGCCAATTTTGCAAATAAAAACACTTTACTCAGACACTTTTTTGGTTCAGCTCATCTAAAGACACTTTTGCTGTGAGCGCTTGACCAAAGTGTCTCTCTAAGTTGTTATAGTGAAAAACGATCGTGTGTCGGGCTCACCCGAAAACCCGAAACACATAACACAAGCGAAGAGACAAAAAGTGTTCTGCTCAGTGAGAGACCGTGTCTTCGTGGTCTTTTTCGGTTTTGTCAGTGACGAGACAGCAAAGGGAAAAGTGTTGACCGTCGTTTGCGAGCTATGTTTAGAAGTGGTCGGTTGCTGTGAGCAGCAATGAAGTCGTAATGGCACGTAAAGTTGGCAGTGCGAGCGAGGGGAGTATATGCTGTCAGTTGCTTTTTTAGTCTAACTGGTAGCAGAATTGTACTTTAAATCTACTGGAATTGACTGCTGTGTGTGTGCTGGTGAACCAATTAACCACCAAGAAGAAAATTCATATTTCGTTGTGTCGCTCTCTAAACCCATGTCTTTCAGTCAAGTTTTATGGCATTGCCAGTATAGGCTGTCTGAGGTCGAGTCCGCGCCTTAAATTCCAATTGGAAATTATATTGAGCTCTTTGCAAGATTATGGGAAATGGCAGTCACCCCTAAAGTGAGAAACAGGAAGCAACCCCTAACTTGTGGTAGTGCCGTGCAATATGCTTTAAATAGTGTCCTTTGCTTTGCCGTCAAGAGATTATAAACTTGGTGTTTTGGTAGATAGTAGAGCCAAAGGAAAACAGTTGGGATATGGATAGAGTCGTGTCGGGTATTCTTATTCTCCGATCGATAGATCGTTGGTGGCTTCTAACCGAAAACTTTTTGAAGTCATGCCATCCGTTTTGCTTGGCATTTGCTTCCTTCCCAATATCAACTATGTATCCACGCAGTTGCCGTCACACTCGGCATTTTGACGGCATTCCCTTCCCTTAAATGTGCGCTGCATCCTATTTTGTGTTTCACAGAAAACCAGAACCATCCCTTGTACTCTTTAGCAATATGGGGTGAGCAGCAGGAACAGGAATAGACCAAGGCAAGCGAGCGGGCCAAACAAATAACAAAAATTAGTGGAAATTCAGTTTAAGAAACGAGTTTCCCCTATACAGACGCGTTCTGGTTTCCCTGTTCTGTGTGTGTAAATTCTATCTCTGTGAAAAAAGGAATTTTATCAAAATTCCTTGCCTCGATTATCCGCACAATCATAAAAATGCTGATAGCCATAATAAAGCAGGACCAAAAAAAAAAAAAAAAATCATAATGTCATATGCGTTTTATCGAAATCGTATCTCTTAATAACCGCCAAAAAAAAACTCCACAGTTGAATTATACATATATTTATAAGAATTGGAAATAATTGAAATATATAACTTCTAATTACAAGTTTTTTTTTTTTAAATTAAGAAAACGGCTTTAAGTTGGCGCCGTTCTCTAACCATTTGGATTCCCTTGAGGAATTCAAGGCATTATCTGGTGAGTTCATGCGACAAGTATGCTTAAGGTATTCCGTTTTAGCCGGTGCTATCGGCATTTGTATATTCCGTTTGTGTTTTTTTTTAAGGGACATTATCCAACTAGGTTGATTTCCGTGATCAGCTTGAATATACATATATTGTGGGTCCGTCTTTAACTTGGACGGATGACAGATCTTTATCTTAATAAATAAAATAAATTCAGTGATACATGTACTGGAGTACTTGAGTACTGGCTAAAGCAGAGAGCATAAAATATTTTATTTGGTCGACAGGTTAAAGAAAAACTTAATTATATACAAACAATAAATTGTTTATTAGTTATATTTTCCAGTAATAACGCTTAAATTGTTGATTTCAACTATTTTTCCATTACAGTCGGACCCGGCACCATACCATCTCCGTGGACCCCAGTGAATGCCGGTCCTCCAGGTGCACTAGGTTCGGCAGACACAAATGGAAGTATGGTGGATAGTAAAAACTTGGATGTTGGTGATATGAGCGATGTAAGAACTCAAATTAAACCCCTCACATAATTTACAACAAGAAAAAAATATGATATTGAAGCAGCGCCGGCATTAGGTATTTTGATGTCCTGTGCGTACAGACGAGGGCGATAAGAATTTGTATCATTTCGTTTTTTTCCCCTTCTGGCATAAACAAATTAAAGAAGGAAGTTTGTGATTACAATAGATAGATAGATAAGACAGCCAAAGAGTTTAATCTGTCTTGCGACATATTTGACGTCAGGTACGTCTTAATAAGCTTAAATTTTCTAAATTTTCGCTACCCGCTGGCAACAGTTACTAGCTAAGTCAACAAAATTCTGAGAGAAACCCAAAAGTTGGGAGACATTTTTTCATTGTTTCAACTCTACATAATTTTCAAATCCATTTATTTCCGTGTCCTCTCGTCAGATGTGAGAGCGGTGCTCACCTCTCGACATTTTGACAACAAAAAGTGAAATTTTTGATTGAGTCTGGAAATTTTTGCAATTGTGAGTAAGGAGAGAAGTCGTATAAAAAGCCCCAGATTTTCTCGATTTTTCATCATCTGAAATCTTTACTTGTCATCTCTATTAATGGCTAAAATAAAGAATATTAACCAATCGTACATTGACCAAGTGGAAACCAGTGCATGACCGTTCTTGAAAACATTAATGAGATCTGATGGTCCCCAACATTTTATTCGTAACCATATCTTATTATGTTTGTTTGACAGGATGAAAAGGATCTATCGTCTGCCGATGCTGAGGGCGTTTGGAGTCCAGATATTGAACAGAGCTTTCAAGAGGCGTTATCTATATATCCACCATGTGGACGTAGAAAAATTATTTTGTCGGACGAGGGAAAAATGTATGGTAAGTACACCATCTCTTCATAATTTTAATTTTTATACGAATAAAAATACGTGGGAAGCCGCTTCTAACTTCTAACTAATAGTTAAATTATGAATGCGTAAAAATGATGGTTGAGAGAAAAAAATGAAAATATACATATAATCCTATAAAAATACTTAAAACTAATTTTATCAGTAAGTCAACTATTTAATAATTAACCATCCATTTCTGGGATGGTCCGTAAGGTTTTACCGTTCCGAAAATGACCCAGTTGTTCCACCATCCATCTGGGATGTTCCTAGACCGCACGTTTCTATGCGACATTTATCCGATAGTTTTAAAATGTAGCGCCAATAGGCTATTCACACTGACGACCATCCACCATCCATTTCGGGGATGGTCCGTAAGGTTTTGCCGTTCCGAAAATTTCCCAGTTAGTTCCCCATCCAATTTTGATGTTCCTAAACCGCACGTTTCTACGCGATAGTTAATCGATTGTTTTCAAATGCAACTCTGAATAATTTTCATTCACAACGAAAAAAATGGTATTCACTGCGAAAACGTAAACAGTGATTGTGACAAAATTAACAAAAAACAACAGCAATAACAGCAGCAGAAGACAGAACAAAATAGCGTAATGTTTATAAATAAATATAAAATGGAAGAAGCATCAGAAAATTCCTCCAGCAGTGGTACGTTTAATAGATATATTTGTTATTTATGAATTAGATTATAATATATAACATTAATACACAATGTAGCACATACGAGAACAGCTGGCAGCAGGCTGAAATGGACTGCTGCACTAGAGAACCTGCTAATCGACATCTGGCAGGAAGCATAAGCATTACAGGGACGTTTAATCCGCATATTTCCTTCGCTTTCTCTTGAAGTAATGCCGATGCTTCGATCCGCTTTGCAAGACTTGACTTCTGGTATATCATCGAGTCATTGCACCTTCCTGCGGACACGATATTTATATATGTAAATCTGTATCTAAAAAGAATCGAATTTAAATAATTTATGACATTCAACCAACTTGATAAATACATATTTTTGTGCAAGATATTTGCATACCTATAATCCAAAAGGGCAAAAAAGACTGTGTAATAACAGCCCTTATAGTTATGGTGGTCCACTGCCTCAGCTGTTGGTAGTTTTATTTCGATGTGGCATCCATCTATAATAAAAAGGATTTTTTAAAACCAATTTTTATGTAAATATATTACGGAAGTTCCCTTTGATTTCTTACCAATTGCACCTAGGCACTGAGGAAACCCAATTGCCTCGAATCCCTTCACGAACTCATCAATTTTTTCGGATGTTAGGTAATTGGGCGACATGTACTCCTCCAAAAACTCGTCGATAAGTGCTCTGCAGAACTCGTTCAGGATATTGCACACATCGTTTGGAGCCACACCGAAAAGCCTGCCAACTGTTCTGTACTCAGAGGACGAGCCCATCGTGTGTAGCACAATGGTGATGCGCTGCGATTGCAGCTCGGCAGTTTGTATCCTTCTTCCGCAGCAATTGAAGCCGATTCACTAAAATCTCAAAGCACGGCCTCTCCATTCGAAAACTTCCTTTGAAAATCTCTTCGTTGTTTTCAGGTACATCTTTCTCCCAAAATGTCCCGAACCGCTTGTAAAAGCATACAATATGTCCTTACACTTTAAACTTTGGTGGAAGTTAGTAGAAGAAGTACTCACAAACGACCACAACCTTCCTGGCTTCTGTTTTTTAGGGCAGATACCCAGTAAATCATCTCATCCTCATCGAAATTAAATTCATCATCTTCATCATTATTCATTTGCAACAAAATTATTAGTTGATGAAAGAAAATATTTTGCTGTTGAACCACAACCAAAATAATTTCCAAGTCTTCATTATCCATTTTAAGAAAAAAAAAAATTATAAATCTTCCGCGCAAAAATATTGTGTACTTATCGACATCAGCTATTTTTGACGGATAATATATATATATAGCCAATATAGCCAATTTACTAATTTAAAATTGTGAAAATTTCACAATTCAACCAAAACCTTATATTTTTATGCTCATCAGCTGCTTTGGCGGATGGTAGATGGTGGATAATGCCAGTGTGAATCGGAGTTTCACATCCATCAAAAAATCCCACCATTCCTCCGAGATGGGCTCAGTGTGCAGAGCCTATTATTGAATTAACTTAACTATCGATAGGTAACTCAAGTCAGTGCAAATAGCCTATTATAGACTCTGCACACTGAGCACATCCCTGGGGAACGGTGGGACTTTTTAGGACGGATGTGAAACCCCGATTTACACTCGCACCATCCACCATCTACCATCCGCCAAAGCAGCTGATGAGCATAAAAATATAAAGTTTTGGTTGAATTGTGAAATTTTCACAATTTTAAATTAGTAAATTGGCTATATTAATGACTTTAAGAAAACAATCCATAAATGTACAATAAACGTTACTCTTTGGACTCCCTTAAAAATTGCAGCAGCTCTGTTTGCACGTTGATTTGGCCTTGGCTGCTCGCAGTTTTGTAAAGTACCTCTCGCTTTGTTTCCTGGTGCTCATCCTGTAATTTCTGCTGCTCCTACTGGACATCAAGCAATCTCCAGAAGATTTCACAGCTTAATCCACTTTGGTGTGGCACCTTGTTTACGGAAATAATACTAGAGCCGCAGTTTGATCTGCCCGGTCGACATTAACAGAACTATTCC
Organism: Drosophila miranda; assembly: GCF_003369915.1. NCBI lineage: Eukaryota > Metazoa > Arthropoda > Insecta > Diptera > Drosophilidae > Drosophila > Drosophila miranda. Next base: position 33,006,653 of record NC_046674.1, read on the forward strand.
GCGACCCCCGTAAATCAATCATTTTTATGGAGAGATTTTCAATATATGCAGGCCATTTCCAATTGCGTGTATTGTTTGTTTATTTAATGGCTGCAAAATACTAATCATACAAAAATAAAGCAAATACATACATACACTTGCTCGCATATCTCTGCGTACACTTAGAAAACGAACTACATTTTCATGTTTAGTTGCGGATAACTTCTAATATAAGACACTTTGGGCAACGATTTTTTTTTTATAATATTCTTTGCTTATTTCTAAACCTATCTACATTTGTTTTTTATTCAATAAAACAAACTTAATAGGAACAAAAATCATAAAAAAAACATAAGACAAATTTGACACCTCAAAAGTCTGCGTACACTCCAGGATAACTTCCTTCAACATGTTTTTAGAATTTCTTTCAGAATCTTCTTCCTTCAGCAGAGTGCCCAAAAATTACAGCTTGAAGGCGACTTTTTCTGCCAACAGGACAATGATCCGACGCATACTGCCCATAATGTTAAGCTCTGTTTGCTTTACAATGTACAAAATGAGTTTCGATCGCCTCCTTAGTCCCCAGACCTGAGTCCCATAGAACATCTATGGGATTTACTCGATCGCAGGATTCGTAAGCACACCATAAGCTCTAAAAACATGTTGAAGGAAGTTATCCTGGAGGAATAGGGCAAAATAACTGCCGAGGACACCAGGAATCTGGTTGACTCAATGCCTAGACGTCTGGCAGATGTTTTAAAACGATAGGAAGATCCCACAAAATATTAACAACTTAGAATTTTAGTCGTGTACGCAGAATTGTTAGAGTGTACGCAGACTTTTGAGGTGTCAAATTTGTCTTATGTTTTTTTTATGATTTTTTTTTCCTATTAAGTTTGTTTTATTGAATAAAAAAAAAAATGTAGATAGGTTTAGAAATAAGCAAACAATATTATAAAAAAAAAATCGTTGCCCAAAGTGTCTTATATTAGAAGTTATCCGCAACTAAACATGAAAATGTAGTTCGTTTTCTAAGTGTACGCAGAGATATGCGAGCAAGTGTATGTACATATGTATGCTTACCTGTTACCACCAATTTCGGGTATCTCCATTTTGTATTGTGTCTGTTGTATTTTTTTCTGTTTTTAGGACTCAACGCTTTAAAGTTCGAACTGCTGAATATCGCATAGAATCGTGTGGTTTAGGAACATCCCAGATGGATGTTAGAATAAATGGGAAGTTTACGGAATGGAAAAACCTTACGGATTGTGGATGGCCGTCAATGTGATTAGCCTATTACGCACCATCCCCCAACTGGATGATGGATGGTCGTCAGTGTGAATAGCCTCTAAGCGTGTGGCCACGCCCTCGAAGTCACTGCAATTTCATTTGTTCCTTCTGGCTATAATAATGATTCGATTTGATTGAGATTCTGCAGTCTAGTAAATATGGGTATTCCCTACGATTCTGCGGTTTCGCATATCTTAAGAAATGCCACAGATTTTCGTCCTTCGTGGGAGCAGTTGAAAATTTAGAAATACACTTTTAACAGGGCGATATCATAGGAGTCGGGACAAAAAAAACTACTTTTCTATCTCTTACAGTCTCTGAGATCTAGGCGCTCATCGGGACGCACAGACAGACATGGCTACATCGATTTGGCTATTGATGCTGATCAAGAAGATATATACTTTATGGGATCCAAAACGCTTCCTTCTCGGTTTTACACACATCCACTTTCACCACAAATCTAATGTATCCCTATACTCTTCGAGTACCGGGTATAACAAAATGGTGGACTTTTGAAGAAATTGTTCAATATTCTCATTATTTTTTCTTGGAAATTGTTTTTTAAAAATAAGATAATATTATTAAAAGTAATTGATTCTGCTAGGGACGATTAATGTGTATAACAGTATTTACAATTTGAAAGAAATCGGTTTAATAGATTGAATAGACCAATCACCGATACAGAAAACGATGTTTCGAGAAAAATTAAAACTAATAAAGCCAACTTGCGGCGCGATTTGGACTATGAGCTCTAACTTAATGCTTTGAGTTTTAGTCTGAAATGTTCTTGTTCGTCCCGAACATGTTCCAAGTCTCCTCCATGGTAAGGTTCCAGTCTCTCGAGATGTATCACTTTTAGTTTCGCTTTTCGGTTGTGTCATCATTGATTCGTTCTATGATTTTATAAGGGCCCTCACAATTTTTCTGTAGCTTCGGGGATAATCCTTTCTTGCTTTGTGGATTATAAAACAGCACCAAATTAACATTGTGAAACCCTTCATTGTCCGCCTTTATCTCGAACCGCTTGAAGATGGGCATTGGCATTGGCCACCTGAATGGCCTCCTTCTGGGTCTTTAGGTCGCTGATCTTTTGTGCATCTTTTAGGGCCATTTTCTCGTTGTGCTGGAGGTCCGTGTTGGTAATTTCTAGGCGCTCCTTCAGCTCCCTGATGGTCTCCTGGGTGCCGCTGCTCAATTGCTGTTGGTCCGACTGGATCTTGGACAGATCCTCCTTTAGATGCATGACTGACTGATTTAACGCTCCTTGCAGCGATTCTCCTTTCAGCTTGGCTAGAGCTTCTTGACTGGAGTGCAGCTATTGGCGGAGATCCTGCATCTCGCGCTCCTTCTGCTGCATCATCTGGCCCCAGGCATAGGCCTTAATGGTCAACTCCTACTCGTTGCTGGCCATTTGTTTGCTGAATTTCATCATCTTGATGTGGAGGCTACTCGACGAAGATAGTTATGCCTGCAGATTGGATTGGAGCTGCTCTGAGATTTACTGGAGACGTTCCTGCTACTGGGAGGCCTCCGCTCGAGATTCCGCATACAGAGAAACTTTATTGAATTGGTGATTTTACGTGTTGCTCCAAAAAACTCTCAGTCAAGACTAGATATTTCTAATCTAATCCGGCATGACAACCATAGTCAGCCTCCATTCGTTACAATTTAACAGATGTCGCAGGCTGATTTGCTTATTGATACATCAGAATAAAACATATATCAATATCAATTAGGTGGACGCATCTATTAGAAATTACAAATTGCGCTCTTTTTTCTGCGTTTGCCATTACTTCTTCGAGCATCTCGGGTGTTATAGCGTTGATTTCGGCACGAATGTTTGCCTTAAGCTGGTCTATACGCTAAGACTTGTTGGCGTAAACCTTACTTTTTAGAAGGCCCCACAAAAAGAAGTCTGGGGGTTTTAAATCAGACGGGTATGCTGCTGCGACCGCAACTCTACATTTATACCCGAACATAGTCAGTATGGCTACATTGAGCGACAAAGAGTGCGTGCGGGAGAGACAGAAAACGTGTCTGAACGTGTCGTCGGGCGCTGCGTAGCCACTGCAAATTGATTTGTTCCTTTTGGCTATAAAATATATATTAAATATATAAATGATCCAATCAGATCTAGATTCGGCAATCTGGTAGATATGGTCTATGGTTTCTATGATTGTGCGTTTTTAATTTTCTCGTATCTTCAATATTGTGGATGCCACAGATTTTCGTCCTTTGTGGGGCGGAAGAGGGTGGGGTGATATTTTTAAATACACTTGTAACAGTGACATACACGGGATACAAATTGTCGTTGCGCTAGTTCTTATAGTCTCTGAGCACTAGGCTCTCATAGGGACGGACAGACAGACATGGCTCAATCGACTCGGCTATTGATGCTGATCAAGAATATACATATGTCGGAAACGTTTATTTCTGGACGTTACAAACATCTACTTTCACCACAAATCTAATATACCCCTATACTCATTTTGAGTATCGGGTATTCAAAACTATAAAATAGAAAGAAATCTTACAAAATTGTTATTAAAATATGTTATTTCAGTTATATTTAAAGGTTCATATTTTGTTGGTTAGCCTTTTACAGCAACAAGAGTAGTAAAGTTAATCTAATTTTCGCATCTTTCCTTTGCATCTTTCCTTTGCGATATTGATCCACGAGTCATGCAGTTTACGCCACAGAGCTTTATTGTTCTTTGGTTTCGCACTAACATTTTTTTTGTAACTTCACCCAAAATATTTGCAATGGGGTTCGAGTCTGGGTATTGAACACGCCATTCTATTACATTAAGTGAATTATTCTCGAAGCACTTTCGAGCTTTCTTTCCGGTACGTTATTGTTTTGCTGAAAGACACAAAACATCGGCATTTCGTATTTCCCATAAGGTAGTATCACTGTTTCCTATATATCATATAGACATATTGATCCATCAACGATTTATTCCATGTATGGTATCCACAATTTTAAAGATACGAGAAAACCAAAAACGCTGAATTACAAAAACTGACAATATCTTGTATCCTGAAAAGTCTGGACTAGATCTTATTATTATTATAGCCAGGAAAAAAAGCAATTTCATTCTCTGTCGGTCTGTCTCTCTCTAACACACATGTTTCATGGTCGGGTTTGCCTATCGCTAAAAGTGAGCGCCTAGATCTCAGAGACTATAAAAGCTAGAGAAACCAAATTTGGTATCCACAATCCTGTGATATCGAACCTGCACGAGTGTATTTCAAAAATTTCGCTCACCTCCTTCCGTCCTCGCAAAAGACAAAAATCTGTGGCATCCACAGAGACATAGAGACTAATAAAGCTAGAGCAACCAAATTTGGAATCCACACTTCTTTTAGATCTCACTAATACAAGTATATTTCAAAATTTCGCCCCACCCCTTTCCGCCCCCACAAAGAACGAAAATCTACAATTTTGAAGATACGGGAAAATTAGAAACGCACAATAATAGCGAATGACCATTTCTAATTGCCGAATCTTGATTAGAGTTAAGTATTACTATAGTTAAAAGTAACAAATCCATTTTCGGCCGCTGCGCAGCGCCTCTCGCGCGCCTCTTTTTCGCTCCATGATAGCGCCGTCTGCCGAAGGGGAGCCTATGTATTGGATATAAATGTAGAATTGCGGTCGTAGCAGCAACTCACAACGTTCCCCCTCGTTTTATATTAACAATCGACAATTTGCCCCACCTTAATATAGGTTTTGTCTTATGAAAGCAAAGTTTTGATCTTTTGCCTTCTTTCTTTACTGCAGTTCTTAAGACCTTAAAAGAGAATTCTAGAAATTTGCGCGTTGAGTCATAAATTCAAACTAAATTTTATTCTTAAAATCAGAGCCCTATATGTGATTGGACAATGAGGTAGGGTACAATTTTGTATTCTATAATTATCGTTAGACCTACGCAAAGGATACAGTTTACTGCGGGTGTCTATTTGAGTGCATGCTTACATTAGTGTTATTTTAGGACTGAATTGGTTAAGTGTGTTCTCCACTTGTGTTTTGTTGTAGTATCTTTTAATGGGTTACAGATCTTTGTTTACACTCGAACAGGCATTACTTATCTACTTTATGAGATTTCTTTAGAGATCAGTTTTTCAGGTACATGAGTGAATGTGTTCAATAATATGTTTATGTTTGAACATTCTGCAAGGGGCCGAAAGTGGCATGGTTTCGACGATAATACATATGTTCATGTTTGAACAACAGTGCTTTCCACGACCCATAACTACTTATGTTTTGTAACTTTCCTGTCACAATCGACGTAAGCCACCGATCTTTAATTCAATCAAGAACTCAAAATATCAACGAGAGTCCGTAGCTAGGGCCGCGACTCCACATTTACAAATACCCGATACAAAGTCAGTATGGCTCCACTCAGCCAGAGGGACTACACTGCACCAGGAAGAGTGTGAGGGGAGTGCATGAGTAAGCGCGTTGTGTAGCCACTGAAATTTCATTTGTTCCTTTTGGCTATAATATTAATCTGATCTGATCCAGATTATCTGCTAGATATGGTCATTCTCTACGATTCTGCGCTTTTATTTTTCTCGTATCTTCAAAATTGAGCATGCCACAGATTTTCGTTCGTTGTGGGGGCGGAAGGGGGCATGTCAAAATTAAAAAAAAATCTATTCAGTGTGATATCACAGATTCCTCTAGCTCTTATAGTCTCTGAGATCTATGCGTCAAACAGTACGGCCAGACGGACAGATAGACATTGCTATATCGACTCGACTATTGATGATGATCAAGAAAATATAAACTTTTCACCACAAATCTAAAAAAGCTCAGAAAATAAAATTTGTAATACAAAAGATTTATTAGTGCTATTTATTTTGGTGTTCCATTACGATTAGCTTTTGCAAAAATTCCTAAAGTAATAAGAACCGTTAGGATTAACAAAGTTAGTCCTCTCTTAGAGAGGAGACACGTAAACCTACTTGATATTACAGTAAAGTACAACACAAGTTGGACAGTGGTCATGTTATGAAATAATAAAGACTTATAGACCACTGTGCGTATGTAAGAAACCTGGACTGACTGTACGCTCGCGGCCCCTTCCCCGACACCAGGAGAGCGGATTCCAAAAGCGAAAGAGCGGTCGTCAGGGAGAGCCGGCTGTCGCCGGTGAGCGGACCCTCGCCATTCAGTTTTTAACCTAATTTTTATCAGTCGTCATCTCACCAATTGTCAGCTGTAATAGTCGTGCTTAATGAAACTATCTTATTTCCAATGAACCTAAATCATTGTAAGCATTCGTAACACCAAATATTAATAAGCATTATTAAATAACATTCTCGAAAAATCTTAAAACTTTTCGAGTACCAGGTATAAAATAAAAAAATTAAATTAAAATAAATATTCGATCAATAAACATTTTTTTTTTTTAGGTCGCAACGAGCTTATTGCAAGGTACATTAAACTGCGTACTGGCAAGACGAGAACCCGCAAACAAGTTAGCTCGCACATCCAAGTGCTCGCCAGGCGGAAACTACGGGAAATTCAAGCGAAAATCAAAGTCGTAAGTAACATCCCAATAGTGCTTCAGAAGAAGAGCTCAAAATTAACCTCTTCTGATGTATATTAAAGTATTTACATATTTGCCATATGCATGCGACTCTGAGGTTTGAAGGCTGTTATTTTTTTGTATACACAAGATATACATAGATGAATTTAATGTAAAAATGTAGAGCAGGAAAGAATTGTCAGTTCCCACATGCGAAATAGTGTACGAGTCAGTGTCAGATTAGGGTTGTTTAACGAATCAGCACAAACTCCACCAACTCGTATGCGGAACACTACCAACCACTGATCGAAATGGTAGAATCATTAATAGAATGCCAAGATATATATGCCGATCTTAATCTACGACTTTCAAATCAGACTGCACATATACAAAGGTATAATGTGTCTCTGATATCCTTAATAGTTTTATATTGATGGACACTTAACATCAATAATCGCATACACATCCACAATAAGCCTCCGACCTATATATCCTATATATCCACTACCATCCCATAAAGCCTATCAATACACGACCAACTGAAACTCTTTTTCAGGAACCCAATGGTGTGTCCCTGCATTTAATAAATGGCAAAGATCAGACTCTGCAAGCCATGAGCACGATGACTAGTTCACAAATCGTATCTGCCCAAGCAGCCAATAATCTGGCACTGGCTGCTTCAGCGCTGTCCGTGGGTATGCACCACGCGAAGCATCACCCACATCCTGCTCACCAACACCAGATGGGTGTAGCTGCCGCAGCAGCAGTAGCTGCTGCAGCAGCAGCAGCAGCTGCAGTAGTGTGTCAGCCGACATTAGGTGCTGCTGCTGGGCCCTGTTCTACGTCAGTCTCAAAGCCGCCGCTAAATTCGTCGTCCTCACAGCGACAATGTGCCCACTCTCACCACAACCATTCCCATCACAATCTGACACACCTCCCGCATAGTCATATGCATCCCCATCATCACCAGAATGCGGCGGCCGTTGCAGCAGTGTACCACTTCCAACAGCACCAAAAACACCAGCAGCAAAGTGGGCCAAGCGAGCCTGTCGTAGCCGCAGTATCACCGATTCTTGATGTCTCAATCACGAGTCAGGGCATGACACCAACACAGTCCCAGCCATTACACCATCCGCCGTTGTATCCGGGCGTAAGCAAATGTTTTATATACCAAATCAATTCATACCGCATTGTGCAGTTCACAGCACATCTTAAAAAAACCATTGAAAGCAATACATAATTCAACCACAAAAGGCATACATAAAGGCATTGCGCATAAAAATAGTCAAGCAATTTCCTTTACTGGGACTACATTCATTCCTTACTGATGCTACACAGCTACTGACCTGCAGACATACTTTGCGTACTCATAACACCACCAACTTCACTGCGTATCAACTGTGAAACTCATTTCTCCTCTTGCTCTTACTCTTCTTAGCTTTGTGTTCCCATAATCGTTCACGACGATTAGCTATAGACTCCCGTTACTTAGTGCTTCGACCCGATCACTGATTTTTGTGGTAATCCAGCGCTGCTCTGTTGCTTCTTTGCGTAACACTGACACTGACAATCGTTTAAATCATTTTTTTCGTGACATGTATTCTCATCTCTCTTTATGTGTCTCTGTTCTTCTTCCTCTTCCTCTTCCTCCTTCTTCCTCTCGCTCTCTCTTTTACTATCTTTGTCTCTACAGTATGTAATATATATATTATGTATTATTATGTATATTATGTTGAGCAACATGTTTCATACCGTTGCTCGCGCTACGCCCACTGTCTATGCCAATGCTTGCTAACTCATTGAGTTTGACTTCTTATTTTTAACACGCCACTTGATGCAACTGCTATAATGTTGATACAATTTTTAGCAGAAGAGAATGTATAATAGTTGCTCGTTTGCCTCGTGGGTCGCTGGCTAACACTAATTTATGTCAATCAATTAGTAAGATATTGATGAACCTTTTCTTATGTTAGATCATCTTGTGTAACTTCTAATAAAAATAACATATACTGACCGATGCAAAATTAACGAAGTTATGGACTTATCTAAGATTTTTAATCAATTTATACACTTTCTATTCTACGCTCAGCAATTTTGGCAGCCTGGACTGCAGCCCAGCACCTCGCAAGAGTAAGTTGCCATCGCCCACCCTTAGTAGCTGACAATACAACGCAATTGCATTGACCAATAGTTTCTATGATTACAGCATCAAGCCGTTCGCACAGCCACCATATCCTGCGGGTAAACCATCAACGGCCGTGTCCGGGGATATCGAAGCTGGTATTCCGTCCGCACAATTGCCATGGGAGGGGCGCGCTATTGCTACGCACAAATTCCGCTTACTAGAGTTCACTGCGTTCATGGAAATCCAAAGAGATGACATGGTAAGTTCAATAAAAGTCGTTACAACTTCAATGAATTGATGTGATCTTCAGTTAACCTTGCAGTATAACCGCCACCTTTTTGTGCAACTCGGCGGCAAGCCATCATTCTCCGATCCGCTACTTGAGGTGAGAGTAATCATTTGCGGTACCACCTAAGAAGTCTACTAAAAGTTAACCATTTCAGACAGTTGATATCCGACAAATATTTGACAAATTTCCGGAAAAGTCTGGCGGGCTGAAAGATCTCTATGAAAAGGGTCCGCAAAATGCATTTTACCTGGTAAAGTGCTGGGCTGACTTAAATACCGATATTACGACAGGCAGCGAATCGGGTGATTTTTATGGGGTAACGAGCCAGTAAGTCCTAACTCATCAGTCTACCTTACCTTATTTTTAACTATACTGAGAAAACTTTACTCTACCGTAGATATGAAAGCAATGAGAACATCGTGCTGGTATGTTCGACGATTGTGTGCTCATTCGGCAAGCAAGTGGTGGAGAAAGTAGAGAGCGAGTACTCACGCCTGGAAAATAATCGCTACGTCTACCGCATCCAGCGTTCACCTATGTGCGAGTACATGATTAATTTCATACAGAAACTGAAAAATTTACCCGAACGTTACATGATGAACAGCGTGCTAGAGAACTTTACAATATTACAAGTGAGTTTAGTGTATGTTGGGGGGCGTTCTATATCTGTCAATGCTTTATCTTCTCTTTCCATCTCGTCTGATTTCTTCCCAGGTAATGCGAGCGCGAGAGACGCAAGAGACTCTTCTATGCATAGCGTATGTTTTTGAAGTGGCAGCGCAGAATAGCGGCACCACGCACCACATTTACCGTCTTATAAAGGAATAGCAAGAGCTGCGTGAAGCAGCGTCTAATTTGTCCGCAAACCCCACCAATGCACAAATCAGCGAATACAGCAGCAGCAACACCAACAGAATCAAAAATACAAATAAAAGTAACAGTACGATTAGTAGCCACCATAACAGCAGTACCAACACCAATGCCAACGATCATAGCAAAAAAACGCAAAAGTGTGCTAAAAGAGATATTACAAACGGAAACGCATCTGAATTGGAAAAACCTATTAAACTGTCACCCACCTCTCCCCAGCTACAGCACCAACAGCCACAGTTACTGGTCCATCAGCAAAAACTTGATACGATAGCTGCGCTACAGGTTAAAGAGGTTATATACGCACATACGCTAGCAGAAAACACCTATCAGTCACAACAGCAGTCGCATGCGCGAAATCAGCATCGCACAAATGCGCAGCCCTTTAGCGCATGCATCTCTAGCAAAAATCAGGAGTTTGAGGCTGAAAAACTAGAGCAAAAACAATTAGGCACATTAGAGCACTTTCTAAGGCTATCCGCAATGGAATATGGTGTTACTGGAAATCCATCCGCTGCACTTAACCTCAGCAGTATTTGCGGAAAGGATCCCATATCTGAGTCCAAGCTAGATAAAAAAGAATCACAAGAGTTGTCCATGGTTCAACAGGTAAATTTAGGTGCAGACATGGAGGTGGTGGTCGCTGCTGGTGCCAAAATTGTCAGCAACCATGATCGCGAGCCGTAGACCATTAAGTGTTGGCGAGTTTGTTTGTTGTATCAATTAGTAGTTTCCAATTTATTGATCGGCTTACCTAACACCTGCGCAATCTGAAATACCTACGTTTGTATCAAATCTTTACATTTTCCTCCCTTTTTCCTAGGCAGGTTACCATGACTGAACTGATTTTCCAAATCGAAAAAAGATAATATCATTGTACAAATTGTTCTAGTACATTTTTGTAACCTTGGAAGGTCATCCTTATTTGGATGTTCGTTCGATTTCTGTACATGTAAAAATAGACATAAAGTTAATTGAAAGACAGGTCATCTCTGTTGATCAAAAACTTGAATCACACATATTTGTACACTCGTATCAAAACAAGTACAATTCATGATGTACATAGTATCTTCTGAGAACCAGGGTAAAAACTAACCAATTTGGGAATATTTCGAAATTCCCGGTTTCTTAAAGTAAAGTAAAGTAAAAACGTTGTCATTTAAATAAAACAAAAAACGTTTTTATAATAACAATAAAGAAGAATTCTAAAAGTATTGAAGTAACCACAATTTCGGAATTTTTTGGATTAAAGCGAAGGTGTCTCGTATTTTCGTATTGGGGATAGTTGGTAATATCTAACACCTTAATTCGGGTGTTGTTCTGCGTGGACAGTCTGATGTAATTAAATCAATTTTAACACACATTTACATCAAAAATACATTTAAATGATCTCAAAGTTACTTAAAATATATTTTTTGTTTAATTTGTTTTTTTTTTTTAAACCCCAACAAAAAAGTAAGCAAAAGAAAAAATTTAACAGTTGCTGCGCGCTGATTTTGAAGCAAAAACGAAAGAGAGAATATGTACATCGACTTTAATGCGTATACGGATGCGTACGAATAATATGTATATATGTACGTATTTCTTTATATATCCTTAGGTACTACATACATATTTCTGGTTTTTTTTTTCAAATAATTTTTGTTGATATTTTTAAAGTATGTCACATAACAATATTGCTTAAACTTTTTAATTATATTCTAAGTATGAAGCAAAGTTTGAATTAGCAACGTGTCAGAAGGATGCAGAAGTATTCTGAGAATCAATTGGTTACTCACTTGTAACTCGCAGGAGGTTGCTCATGAGTTTGGGTTGGCTGTGTGACACTGCACAAGGAATGCTCAATCCGATGAAAGCAATCTTTGCATGAGAATAGCTACTTGCAATAGAGAATATTTTATGATGGACTGTTTTTCTCTTTTCATACGTATTGTCAACGTACAACATACATGTAGTCCATACATATGTATATCTAATTAAGTTCATTAAGCATGAATCGAATGATCCACCGTTAATTAAATGATTATTTATTGATTTATAATGATAATTATTCATGACTATATGAAAAACTAAACGCAAGCAGAAAAATCGAGTACGTAATAGGTATTTACGCACTCCCTGCATCCACTGAAGGCTAAGCTCGAACCTACGTGCATACATATGTACATATTGGTTTATTAGATAAGGAACCAAGTGTGCGGGGGAGTTTTGGCCAGTTCTCTCACTCGTTCACAAAATATAAGAAAAATCATTTAAAACGCCTAATATAATTGTATAATACTGTAATTCTGGTTTACTCGTAAATTGACATGACTATAACATGTAATAAAACACAAAACTCTAAATGTAAATGTAAAACCATATTAAATAATGTGAAGTACTTCGTTGTTGTACGAATAAAAAAAAACGCATTTTTTTGTTTGTCTGTAAGTAATGTAAATTGCAAATGCAATTGAAAGCAAGAAACAAAGGCCCGTAACAATGGCGAGGGTTGTAAATTTATTCGAGAGCTTAGCTAAGCAGTAACAATAATAATTATAATAAAATAAGTAATCAATGAAAAACCCACTGTTGCAAAAAATTAAATAATTACTAAAATGTCTTTTTAGTAAAAATAAAAGTTTACACGATTATTATATATACTGTACAACTTTAAAATCGATATGTTTTCTAACAGGAATTATATTTCAACTACAAACTGCAACTGAGTAAGAACAGAGACAAAAAACCTTATATTAATTTAATAAAATAGTGCCTAACATAAGCAAAGTATTATACAATTCATTGGTAAATGGCCAATGGTAATTGAATGGGCACAGCAGAGGGCCAAAGCCTTGTTCTATGAGCACTCAGCAAGCAACATTTTTCCGATTTTTTTTTATCGATTGATGTATTTCCAATTCAAAATGAAGTAAATATATATTTATGCACCTATTAACAGTTCACACATTGTGAATTGATTGCTTTGATTCGTATGCTTACAAATCTCATTTTTCTTAAGAATCTGATTATGTTATTTAGATAATATCAAGATACGCATACATACAAACACCCATGCAGTATAAATAACAATTACTAAGAACTTAGTTTTATATAATTTTCGGAAAGCCCTTCCTATCTAAAGCTGTTGAGAAAGTTGTACAGCTCTACGGAAAGCAAATCCGTATGGGAACTACAGATGTAAATATATATACGTATATATATTCTTACATGTGTATGTTCATAAATAAGCACCTTTTTTAATATTGATTCAGCCTTGCAAGTAATTAAAAATATTTTGGATTCTTTCGGTTTCATATAAATTGGTTTTATATAATTTATCAAATATGCATTTCTCAAAATGTTTAAAGATTTTCAAACACCATGTTCACCGTAATTGATCCTAACCCTAATCCTATCTCAATCTGGTTTAGATTTACCCTATTTATAGTACGTATGTACATTCAAAAATATGTGTATTGAAATAATCCGAAATAATTTGAAAGTTAAACTTTTTCGGTGATTAGTTCGTGTTAGAAGGCAGTAAGAATCTTAACATGAATAAAGTTTACATTTGAATATGCGTATGGATCACAGGGTAAATGTGGAAAGTTTTAATGTTCCTTAATGGTTCAGTTGCGTTTCTTTCATTGGTGCTCAAATAAATTAAGGAAAAAAGAAAACGGGCATGATTGCAAAAAGTGGGGAGTTTTCTGAAAATTTCGTATCGTGTAGAATAGATGAAAAATTGTACGAAAACGGAAAAATTTTAAATCCTATAAATTACAACAAAAAATAGTTTCATAAATTATTTATTAGTACGTTTATAAATACATTTAGCGATAAATAAAACAAAGGATAGACAGTGAAAAAATTTAACAATCATCTTTAAATTACAATAATTGATTGTACATGTATATTTTTTTTACTTTTCATTAAAGAAAAGACAAGCAGCAAACAAAAACATAATAAAAAAAGGAACATGTGAAATTTACGTAAGGAAAAATGTGTCATTTTAATTTTTACACTGAAATGCATTAATAAAAATTTTAATATAATAAAAGAAAGAAAACTTTTAATCTTAAAATATCATGACAATCTGATCTTTTCAGATTATTTTGTGACCCATTTATAGTAAGCCTTTTCGAGAAAGCAACCTGCATTTTAAATAATTCTAGGTTTAACCCCATTCATGAGTAATACGAGGGTTGCTATTTATTTTTCGGGAATAGGAAATAAGAACAATTTTTAAATGAAAATGGTTTTATTGTTTTTCAATATATTCCCCCTCATGATCAATACACTTTTGCATTCGTTAGAACCATGCTCATAGCAATTTTTCAATCCCTTTTGAGACACCTTCAAAACATGGTTTTTGAACTCTTCATCTGCTTCTTCGGCGCTCGTAAATCGTTGACCACGCAGTTTTTTGATGTGAGAAATAAAAAGAAATTGGGTTCCAAGTCAGAACTGAAAGGCGGATGAGTCATCAATTCGATGTTTTGACTGTTTAAAAATTGACCTGATTGTCGAGATGTGTGAGATCTCGCCTTGTCATGATGGGGATTGATTCATTTTCGGCAGTTGGTTTTGCGAATTTCTCCGAAGACCTCCGGCAAAAAAATGGTCGTTTACCACTCAGAATTTACAGTCCTACGTTGCTCTAGCAGAACAATGGCCACATGACCCATTCTCCCGAAGAAACAGGCAACCATTTGCTTCACAGTGCTTCGTGCTCAAACAACTTCTGTTGGATTTGGCTCATCTTGGAACACCCACACGGTCGATTGCTGTTTAGTTTCCGGCTCATACGCATATATCCATCATTCATTACCTATCACTCCAATCGACGCGAGCCTTTTTTTGAGCGATTGATAAGTTATAGGGTATCCAACGAGAACAAACCTTTTTTGCAACTAAGTGTTCATGGAAAATGGAATTTATTGAAGTGGAGTTAGTGTGCAAGGATGCCTCTATCTTCCAATATGTCACATGTCGATCTTGCACTATTATTTCACGCACACCATCGATGTTTTGTGGCACAACAACTGATTTTGGACGACCTTCACGGGACTCGTCATCGACTAAGCTACGACCACGATTAAAATCTGCAAACCAGCGATAACACAGCCCCACAAAAAAAAGTGTCATGCGCGGCTGACCAGAGTATCATATCCCTATGTATTTTGGGGCCCTGAACACAAATCCAAGGTCAGATTTCCTCCATCACGTCAGGTTTTTTTTCTAACCTCAAAAAACCTATATTGTTGAAATATGGTGGAAACTCATTTGAAAATTTGATTGGATTAGCTTGATACTCGTCACTCGGGGGCTTTCGGGGTCAATAATTACGAATGACAGGTTTGTCTAAAAATTTCGCCACACCCCCTTCCGCTCCCGCAAAGGACTAAAATGTGTGGCATCCACAAATCTCAGAGACTATTAAGGCTAGAGTAACCAAATTTGGTATCCGCACTTCTGTTAGATCTCACTATAAAACGCATATCTCCAAATTTCGCCCCACCCCCTTCCGCCCCCACAAAGGACGAAAATCTTATGCATCCACAATATTGCAGATTCGAGAAAACTAAAAACGCAGAATCATACATAATGGCTATATCTATCAGATTGCTTAATCTGGATCAGATCAGATAATTTTTATAGACAAGAGGAACAAATCAATTTGCACTGGCTACGTAGCGCCCGACGTCACGCTCAGACTGATTTTCTGTCTCTCTCGCACGCACTCTTTCTCGCGTCGTTTAATATTAGCGGCGTCCGCCGGAGGAGAGCCATACTGACTGATTATTGGGTATAAATGTAGAGTTGCGGTCGCCGGAGCAACTCACAACGTTCCCACTCGTTTGCTTACTTTTTAGGTTTTTATTTTTCGGTGCTCCCTTTTCATCGATATGTTTCATTGTCAAATTTCTGACAAAGAAAAACAGCATTCCCGGTTTCGTTAATATACAGAGTGATACAAATATTGAATTATAAATGCTAGGGTTACGAGAACATTTGTGCTGTTGTGCGCAAAATCTTATTTCTTGCTAAGTTATTAAGCTTCGCAAACTCGGCTTTACGAAAGCGTTCAGGTAGCCTCGTCGACCGATCCAATACAGTTGGTCCTATCTAGCGACACTTCGAAAGTATGATGGTAGGCGTCTTCAGGTATAGTGAGCGGAAGGGCTTGGGTTAACAACACTATGGTCGGATCCGAAACAAAGCACAGATCAAGCAATCGGTCCAAGGAATTTTTCACATGATTGACTTGAAACAGGAACAACAAGCAAGCCGTCAACAATGTCGTGACATGGGCAATAGTTTACTAGACTCGTTTACCGAAGACCAAACAGTTCCTGGCAAGTTGAAGTCACCAAGAACCATCATATGATCTTTATCTGATGACGAGGAAGAAACAGCAGTTAAAGCGGACAAATGCTGCTCATAAATAGAGATATCCGAAGAAGGTGGAATATATGAGCAAGTAATAAAGTTTTACGCACAGGAATTCCAGTTCCTGTTGGACTTGGACTGTGAAGTGTTCCGACGCGAAGTTAGAGTTCACTGCAATCAGAGCCCCTCCTGCACGTCGAGACGAACGGTCCTTCCTAAAAGTTGTGTACCGGCCTGTTAAATCCTCGGAACTAAGAATGTCCGGCTTTAACCAGGTTTCGGTAAGCACAATAACGTGGGCAGCAAATGCAATACTATCCCGGAAAAGAATGATGAGCTTACTACGTTAGCCTCTAGCATTCTGATAGGTTACTAAAAGAGAAGTTAGTTTTTTGGAAGGGTGGAAGCAGGATGGAAGGAGATCCCGCGGAGTGAGCCTTTTGCGCCTCGGAGACTCATCAAGCAGTTGCAGACTGCTAAACTGAGAGTCAATGGCTAGGAGCCGATCGTACTGCTATTTAAAGAAAACGGTCAGCTCCTTAAAGCCCTTCCGCGTCTGCCTCATAAATATTACCATGTCATTCTCAGACGCACGGCATGCCTAACAACTGTAGTGCAAGCCATAACGTTTTGAGATGGCATCACCCAAGAGAGCCGTAAAACCAGCGCATTTTGTGTGCACTACGAAACAGAAAAAAATTAAATAATAATAATAAATAATAATAATGAACAATAATAAAATCAAATAAGATTTCAAACCAAATAGGTATCAGACCAGTGTGCCAGACAAACGCTAATAGGAGGAGAGGAGAGCAGTTGCAGCAGCAGCTAATGAGACAGTGAGCTACTGAACAGAAAGTTTCGAGAGCGAAAGAGGAAGAGCAGTTATTTAAGTTTAGCTGATAGGGAGAGAGAGATAGCACAACAAAACCTACAAGAGCAGGCTGTAATGCAATGTAATGCGTACTCACTGCAACAACACAAACACGACAAGCCGACGCCGAAAAATAAAAAGTAAAATAATGTTTTAACACAGATGCAGGTTTCCAGATTGCAGGATGGTTTGGAAGTTAATTAAAGTTTATTCACGAATACACCGGTTGTTTATGCAAAACAAAAGGAAAAAAGCGGATCGCAAAAAAAAAACGCGTCTGGTCACTACGAAAGAGAACGACGAAACAAAGCAGCGGACAGCGATACCAAACTAGATATAAAATAAATTGTATAAGTTACATAAATCATAAGATCCCATACATATGCAAATAGTGACTGAATACCGGCTATAAAGTAGTCGAAACGTTCCCCCTCGTTCCTACGTAATGCTGTTTCTCTCTCTGTCTATTGGTGTCGTTTTTCTTAAAAATAATGACCTATTTTATTCAAATTTTAAAATCTTTCATTTGCTTCATTCGGTACATCTTTCTCTCACTCTATCTTCTCACACCAACACCAGCTATTTTGCTATCTCGGTTCCTTCTGCCAGGGGGCGCACAGTGCACAAGGAAGAGTGTGTGAGAGAGAGAGAGAGAATGAGAAAGTTTTTGGAAGGAGTTGCGTAGTCAGTTTCAGGAGTTTCATTTGTTCCCTCTGGCTATAATAATGATCCGATTTCATCCAGATACCGGCAATCGCCACAGTTTTTTGTCAGTGTGATATCACAGAAGTATGCACAAATATGGTTGATCTCTGAGAACAAGGCGTCAAACACGACGGACAGGAAAACATTGCTATATCGACTCTGCTATTGTCAAGAAGAATATGAATACAAGTAGTATCATAAATTCTAAAAAGTAATGTCCTTGTTCCCTTAACCCGCCTAAACCGCAACACCCTTTAGTTTGTTCATATTACGTAGGTTGCTATTTATATTTTGGGATTTGGCAATAATGCCCATACGTAAAATCTGACAAAGCCACAATAAACTTTATAATTTTTTTAGAATACAAACGTTTTTATGTACAATTGTTTTTTGCTTTGCTTTGCTTTTTACAAAAATTTATTTGGCAAAAAAATAGAAATTTTTCGAGATGGTTTTCGTTGGATTATTTTTCACAACAAGAATGTGTTGATGAACTTAGTTCTTTGTATGGCGAGAAAGCACCATCAAACGAGGGGGAACGTTGTGAGTTGCTGCGGACACCGCAACTCTACAGTTATACCCGATACTTAGTCAGTATGGCTCTCCTCCGGCAGACGCCGCTAATATTAAACGACACGACAAAGAGTGCGTGCGAGAGAGACAGAAAATCAGTCTGAGCGTGACGTCGGGCGCTGCGTAGCCACTGCAAATTGATTTGTTCCTTTTGGGTATAAAAATGATCCGATCTGATCCAGATTCAGCAGTCTGATAGATATGGTCATTATCTATGATTCTGCGTTTTTAGTTTTCTCGAATCTGCAATATTGTGGATGCAACAGATTTTCGTCCTTTGTGGGGGCGGAAGGGGGTGGGGCAAAATTCTGAGATATAAGTTTTATAGTGAGATCTAACAGAATTGCGGGTACCAAATTTGGTTACTCTAGCCTTAATAGTCTCTGAGATTTGTGGATGCCCCAGATTTTCGTCCTTTGCGGGGGCTGAAGGGGGTGTGGCGAAATTTTGACACAAAACGGTCAAGGTCCGATATCACAGGAGTGTGGATACCAAATTTGGTTGCTCTGGCTCTTATAGGTCTTGAGATCCTTGAACTCATATTTTGCAATTGACAAAACCGACCATGAAACCTGTGTGTTAAAGAGAGAAAGAGCGAGAAAGAATGAAATTGTTTTCTTGATTCTGGCTATAATAATTATACGATCTGGTTGAGATTTTACACTCTAGAACATATAGTCATCCTCTACGATTCTGCGTTTTTGGTTTTATCGTATCTTTAAAAATGTGGATGCCACAGATTTTCGTCCTTTGTGGGGGCGAAAGTGGGCGGGGCGAAGTTTTGAAATATTTTTGTAGCAGTGACATATCACAGAAGTCTGGATCCAAAACAACGTTGCTCTAGCTCTTATAGTCTTTGAGCACTAGGCGCTGAAGGGGACGGACGGACGGACAGACGGACAGACAGACAGGGCTCAATCGACTCGGCTATTGATGCTGATCAAGAATATATATACTTTATGGGGTCGGAAACGATTCCTTCTGGACGTTACACACATCCACTTTTACCACAAATCTAATATACCCCAATACTCATTTTGAGTATCGGGTATAAAAAGACAGATTATCGCTGGTTTGCAGAATTGAATCGTGGTCGTAGCTCAGTCGATGACGAGTCCCGTGAAGGTCGTCCAAAATCAGTTTTTGTACCACAAAACATCGATGGCGTGCGTGAGCTGATAGTGCAAGATCGACATGTGACATATTGGAAGATAGAGGCATCCTTGCACACTAACTCCACTTCAATAAATTCCATTTTCCATGAACACTTAGTTGCAAAAAAGGTTTGTTCTCGTTGGATACCCTATAACTTATCAATCGCTCAAAAAAAGGCTCGCGTCGATTGGAGTGATAGGTTATGAATGATGGATGTATGCGTATGAGCCGGAAACTAAACAGCAATCGACCGTGTGGGTGTTCCAAGATGAGCCGAATCCAACAGAAGTTGTTTGAGCACGAAGCACTGTGAAGCAAATGGTTGCCTGTTTCTTCGGGAGAATAGGTCATGTGGCCATTGTTCTGCTAGAGCAACGTAGGACTGTAAATTCTGAGTGGTAAACGACCATTTTTTTGTCGGAGGTCTTTGGAGAAATTCGCAAAACCAACTGCCGAAAACGAATCAATCTCCATCATGACAAGGCGAGCTCTCACACATCTCGACAATCAGGTCAATTTTTAAACAGTCAAAACATCGAATTGATGACTCATCCGCCCTTCAGTCCTGACTTGGAACCCAATGACTTCTTTTTATTTCTTACATAAAAAAAAACTGCGTCGTCAACGATTTACGAGCGTCGAAGAAGCAGTTCTAGAGTTCAAAAACAATGTTTTGGAGGTGTCTCAAAAGGGATTGAAAAATTGCTATGAGCATGGTTCTAACGAATGCAAAAGTATATTGATCATGAGAGGGAATGTATTAAAAAAAAATAAAGCCATTTTCATTTAAAAGTTTTTTTTAATATTTGCTATTCCCGAAATATAAAAAGCAGCCCTCGTATAAATGTCGCTCGTTATGCAGCAGAGCCCTGCGGTCGGTTCTTCCTGGGATCCGAGCGTAACAAACTTTGTCTTAGTATAGCTAAGTGCACGTGATGAAATTGGAATAACTATAATTCAATTTCCTTGTTTGTTAATGGTAGTATTAATGAAAATTCTATTTATAAATTAAGAATGATGATCAAAAGTATAATTTGTTACTTAGTTCTGGAGATAAAAAAACATATTGAAATGAAACTATTGAACTAACGTCAGTTGAGAAATTTCGTCATTTGGTTATGTATGTATTTCCGTTTATAATTTGTTTACAACTAATTTATAATTATCAATATATAAAGGCGATCCAGAGCATAAAGAAATAATTGGTTTTTTATTAATAATATTGTGGGGCCACACCCAAAACTAAACCCTTTTTGTGGTTTTTCATTCAGGACGCTGAATATTTTTTGTGAATTTTTGTGAATTGATCGCATTATAACCAGTAAGCTCGGAGTTCAATGCACTGGTGTGTGATAGTTTCGTAATTGCTGAAATTCCGCTGCTGAACCTGCTTTTTGATTTTTTTTCCTATATTTTGCGATTTTCCTTAACGGTTTAATGTCAATGGTGTTGTTGTCATTCTCATATACGGCTGTGTGATTTTTATGCAAAGAGTAACCATCCGATGCACAGAAAAGCCAAATAAAGAAACAGCTTGGAAAGTGTCTGTTCGTCTTCGTATTGCGTGGTGCCGCGATTGGCAGCTAAAAGTTAGAGAGAAGTAGGCAAATAAAGAGACTGGGCATACGACATAGGAAAAGAACAATAAAGCAAACGAACTCACCAGGCGGACGCGGTTCACCAAAATTAAGTGAAGATGTAATAAAACCAAAAGGAAAAGCGCCAATGCCAAACGACATATGAAAGCCATCACCAAATCCAAAGCCAGGGAAACCAGGCACCGGTTCTGGCTCGGTGCGGTGGCCAGCGGGTCGTGGGGGAACTTTATTGCTGTAGAAATAAAGAAGCAAATATCATTGTTAAATTTTAAAATTTTGTTTGTTTATTTTTTAAGTTGTATTCACCGAGGATCCTCTTGCCGCGTGCTATTTCGACCATAAAGTGGTATGACTTTGTCTTTGTCAACTGCAGCCTTGCATACGGGGCAGAGTTTACGACTGGGACGCGTCAATAGCCACTGGTGTAAGCAGGGCCAGCAGAACAAATGTCCGCACATGCTAACCACGGCATCTTTTGCTGTGTCCAAGCATATGTTACACTCATAAAGTGATTCATCACTATGTTCCTTATCGTTAGAGCTATTGCCAGTTGTGTCCTTTTTATCAGCACTTAAGCCTGGCTCAGAGTCAGTCGGTACTGACTGTGCAATCCCAGAATCGTCAGATTTATTCAAATCAGCAATGTTTCCACCAGCAAGAGAACTCCCCGTAAATGAGTACGATGTACTGGAAGCAGCCCCTTCTTCCTCCGAAACTGCCAACGTGGGCCTTCCAAACTGTCGCAATTGAGTTGTAATATGTTCATTATGTATTTCATTGTTCAGGTGCTCTGTGACTGTGTCAGTACTGTTGACGTTGCTGCTTCCACTATATGTTGAGTTGGGCTGCTCCAGTATTGCAGCCAGTTGCGGCATTTCCATGGTTGATCCAGGCTTTCACTTTATAAGCAGCGATCATAATAATTATAAATTATATTTTAAAAATCACAAAATTAAAATGTAAGTTAAGTTTAAAGAACATTCTTCGGTGACATTATTTTTATAAATTATACTAGGCAACAAAATTTAACATTTTATTTAAGCTTCTAACCAAACCAACGTTTTCTGATAGATTTGGCGCTAACATTTTTGTAATCCTTTTTATACCCGATACTCAAAGAGTATAGGAGTATATTAGATTTGTGGTAAAAGTGGATGTGTGTAACGTCCAGAAGGAAGCGTTTCCATAACCCCATAAAGTATATATATTCTTGATCAGCATCAATAGCCGAGTCGATTGAGTCATGTCTGTCTGTCCACAAAGGACGAAAATCTGTGGCATCCACAATTTTAAAGATACGAAAAAGCCAAAAATGCAGAATCGTAGAGAATGACCATATCTTTTAGACTGCAGAACCTGAATTGGATCGTATCATTATTATAGCCAGAATGAAGAAAACAATTTCATTTTTTCTCGCCCTGTCTCTCTCTAACACACACGTATCATAGCCGGCTTGGCTTAGCGCAAAACATTAGCACCTAGATCTCAGAGACTATAAAAGCTAGAGCAACCTAATTTTTGATCCACAATCCTATGATATCGGACCATGACGAGTTAGTTTCAAAAATTCCGCCACACCCCCTTCCGACCCTGGACGAAAATCTGGTGCATCCACAAATTTCAGAGACTATTAAGGCTAGAGTAACCAAATTTGGTATCCACACTCCTGTTAGATTTCACTATAAAATATATATTTCAAAATTTCGCCCCACTCCCTTCCGCCCCCACAAAGGACGAAAATTTGTGGCATCCACAATATTGAAGATACGAGAAAACTAAGATACGCACAATCATAGAGAATGACCGTATCTATGAGATTGCTGAATCTGGATCAGATCGGATTATTATTATAGCCAAAAGTAACAAATCAATTTTCAGTGGCTACGCAGCGCCCGTCGACACGTTCTGACTGATTTTCTGTCTCTCTCGCACGCACTCGTTGTCGTTTAATGTAGCCATACTGACAATGTATCGGGTTTAAATGTAGAGTTGCGGTCGCAGCTGCAACTCACACCGTTCCCTCTCATTTTTTTCTGTTGTATGGTTTTTTTATACCCGATACTCAAAATGAGTATTGGGGTATATTAGATTTGTGGTAAAAGTGGATGTGTGTAACGTCCAGAAGGAATCGTTTCCGATCCCATAAAGTATATATATTCTTGATCAGCATCAATAGCCGAGTCGATTGAGCCCTGTCTGTCTGTCCGTCTGTCCGTCCGTCCGTCCGTCCGTCCCCTTCAGCGCCTAGTGCTCAAAGACTATAAGAGCTAGAGCAACGATGTTTTGGATCCAGACTTCTGTGATATGTCACTGCTACAAAAATATTTCAAAACTTCGCCCCGCCCACTTCCGCCCACACAAAGGACGAAAATCTGTGGCATCCACATTTTTAAAGATACGATAAAACCAAAAACGCAGAATCGGTGAAGATGACCATATCTTCTACAGTGCAAAATCTGAACCAGATCGTATAATGATTAAAGCCAGAATCAAGAAAACAATTTCATTCTTTCTCGCTCTGTCTCTCTCTAACACACAGGTTTCATGGTCGGTTTTGTCAATTGCAAAATATGAGTTCAAGGATCTCAGAACCTATAAGAGCCAGAGCAACCAAATTTGGTATCCACACTCCTGTGATATCGGACCTTGACCGTTTCGTGTCCAAATTTCGCCACACCCCCTTCCGCCCCCGCAAAGGACGAAAATCTGGGGCATCCACAAATCTCAGAGACTATTAAGGCTAGAGTAACCAAATTTGGTATCCGCACTTCTGTTAGATCTCACTATAAAACGCATATCTCCAAATTTCGCCCCACCCCCTTCCGCCCCCACAAAAGACGAAAATCTGTTGCATCCACAATATTGCACATTCGAGAAAACTAAAAACGCAGAATCATAGATAATGACCATATCTATCAGATTGCTGAATCTGGATCAGATCGGATCATTTTTGTAGCCAAAAGCAAGAAATCAATTTTCAGTGGCTACGCAGCGCACGACGTCACGCTCAGACTGATTTTCTGTCTCTCTCGCACGCACTCTTTGTCGTGTGGTTCAATATTAGCGGCGTCTGCCGCAGGAGAGCCATACTGACTTAGTATCGGGTATAACTGTAGAGTTGCGGTGTCCGCAGCAACTCACAACGTTCCACCTCGTTTAATTTAAAAAAACTGGTATTTTTTAAATGTTTTTTTCGGAGGTAGTGCTTTTTTTTCTTCTAACTTTAGCATCTTACATCTGGTTGTGTTAAACTTTGCACTGAACTATTGAACTAGCCACTGCAAATTGATTTGTTCATTCTGGCTATAATAACACAAGTTCACAAATTAGGGTTCAATTTTTTGACCCGAGCAGATGAGAACGATTTTTACCGTTATTTGGTGCCCTAAACTGAGATCTTCAAACCGTTTGTCAAGAATGGTTTTAGTTATCGAGTTCGCGGATGGTGGCGGTACTACGCTCTTATAACAGCTGTTAACTGACTACGATGCATCGAACATCTTTCGGAATTTGTTATACCCGATACTCAAAATGAGTATTGGGGTATATTAGATTTGTGGTAAAAGTGGATGTGTGTAACGTCCAGAAGGAATCGTTTCCGGCCCCATAAAGTATATATATTCTTGATTAACATGAATAACCGAGTCAATATAGCGACGTCTGCCTATCCATCTGTTTGACGCCTAGTTCTTAAAGACTATAAGAGCAAGAGCAACCACATTTTTTATCCGGACTCCTGTAATGTCGCACTGTCACAAGTGTATTTCAAAATTTCTCTCCGCCTCCACAAAGGACGAAAATGTGTGGCATCCAAAACTTTAAAGATACGAGAAAACTGAAAACACAGAACTATAGAGACGAATCAAAACAAACGATTGACAAATCTGGATCAGATCGGATCATTACACAAGTTTACACGGTTTTTGACCTGAGCAATCAAAAGCTGTAGAAGAAGAAGCTTATAAAGTAGATTCAGAGGCTGAATCCAAATCAGCAGCCCGTTTTTTAAAATTGGTTCTAGTTTTCGAAATATTTATATTTCTCTGGATCGGTTTCACGCTTTAGGGTCCAACAGTAGTCGCTCATCATGCCTTCGTCCCAAATCCTTGGTATCGCCTTTCGGTTTTCGCTATATCTTGATGTAGCCGCTCTCCTTACTCGTCGCTCGTACTGCCAAAGTTTTGTGGGAAAAAATCAAGATGTGAATGCAGAAAATGTATCTTGAGAGACTTTCGAGCTCCAATCTTGTGGTAACTCTTCAAAAAATTGTCGATTACTTGTTTGTAATCCGGTGATTTGTAGTTACCGATTTTCCCACGTTTTCGGAGCATATAACAGCCTCTGTGCAACGTTTTCAAGTTTAGCACAATTACAGTACAAAAACGAGGGGGAACGTTGTGAGTTGCTGCGGACACCGCAACTCTACAGTTATACCCGATACTAAGTCAGTATGGCTCTCCTCCGGCAGACGCCGCTAATATTAAACGACACGACAAAGAGTGCGTGCGAGAGAGACAGAAAATCAGTCTGAGCGTGACGTCGGGCGCTGCGTAGCCACTGAAAATTGATTTCTTGCTTTTGGCTATAAAAATGATCTGATCTGATCCAGATTCAGCAATCAGATAGATATGGTCATTATCTATGATTCTGCGTTTTTAGTTTTCTCGAATCTGCAATATTGTGCATGCAACAGATTTTCGTCCTTTGTGTAGGCGGAAGGGGGTGGGGCGAAATTTTGAGATATACGTTTTATAGTGAGATCTAACAGGAGTGCGGATACTAAATTTGGTTACTCTAGCGGTAATAGTCTCTGAGATTTGTGAATAAGGAGGAGGAATAAGGAGTGTGGATACCAAATTTAGTTGCTCTAGCTTTTATAGTCTCTGAGATCTAGGCGATAATGTTTTACTCTAAGCAAAGCCGCCTATGCTACGTGTGTGTTAGAGAGAGACAGGGCGAGAAAAAATGAAATTGTGTTCTTGATGCTGGCTATAATAATAATACGATCCAATTCAGATTCTGCAGTCTAAAAGATATGGTCATTCTCTATGATTCTGCGTTTTTAGTTTTCTCGAATGTGCAATATTGTGGATGCAACAGATTTTCGTCTTTTGTGGGGGCGGAAGGGGGTGGGGCGAAATTCTGAGATATACGTTTTATAGTGAGATCTAACAGAAGTGCGGATACCAAATTTGGTTACTCTAGCCTTAATAGTCTCTGAGATTTGTGGATGCCCCAGATTTTCGTCCTTTGCGGGGGCGGAAGGGGGTGTGGCGAAATTTGGACACGAAACGGTCAAGGTCCGATATCACAGGAGTGTGGATACCAAATTTGGTTGCTCTGGCTCTTATAGGTTCTGAGATCCTTGAACTCATATTTTGCAATTGACAAAACCGACCATGAAACCTGTGTGTTAGAGAGAGACAGAGCGAGAAAGAATGAAATTGTTTTCTTGATTCTGGCTATAATAATTATACGATCTGGTTGAGATTTTACACTCTAGAACATATAGTCATCCTCTACGATTCTGCCTTTTTGGTTTTATCGTATCTTTAAAAATGTGGATGCCACAGATTTTCGTCCTTTGTGGGGGCGGAAGTGGGCGGGGCGAAGTTTTGAAATATTTTTGTAGCAGTGACATATCACAGAAGTCTGGATCCAAAACATCGTTGCTCTAGCTCTTATAGTCTTTGAGCACTAGGCGCTGAAGGGGACGGACGGACGGACGGACGGACGGACGGACGGACGGACGGACGGAGGACGGACAGACGGACAGACAGACAGGGCTCAATCGACTCGGCTATTGATGCTGATCAAGAATATATATACTTTATGGGGTCGGAAACGATTCCTTCTGGAATACTCATTTTGAGTATCGGGTATAAAAAGCGGATCGCAAAAAAAAAACGCGTCTGGTCACTACGAAAGAGAACGACGAAACAAAGCAGCGGACAGCGATACCAAACTAGATATAAAATAAATTGTATAAGTTACATAAATCATAAGATCCCATACATATGCAAATAGTGACTGAATACCGGCTATAAAGTAGTCGAAACGTTCCCCCTCGTTCCTACGTAATGCTGTTTCTCTCTCTGTCTATTGGTGTCGTTTTTCTTAAAAATACTATTTTATTCAAATTTTAAAATCTTTCATTTGCTTCATTCGGTACATCTTTCTCTCACTCTATCTTCTCACACCAACACCAGCTATGTTGCTATCTCGGTTCCTTCTGCCAGGGGGCGCACAGTGCACAAGGAAGAGTGTGTGAGAGAGAGAGAGAATGAGAAAGTTTTTGGAAGGAGTTGCGTAGTCAGTTTCAGGAGTTTCATTTGTTCCCTCTGGCTATAATAATGATCCGATTTCATCCAGATACCGGCAATCGCCACAGTTTTTTGTCAGTGTGATATCACAGAAGTATGCACAAATATGGTTGATCTCTGAGAACAAGGCGTCAAACACGACGGACAGGAAAACATTGCTATATCGACTCTGCTATTGTCAAGAAGAATATGAATACAAGTAGTATCATAAATTCTAAAAATTAATGTCCTTGTTCCCTTAACCCGCCTAAACCGCAACACCCTTTAGTTTGTTCATATTACGTAGGTTGCTATTTATATTTTGGGATTTGGCAATAATGCCCATACGTAAAATCTGACAAAGCCACAATAAACTTTGTCATTTTTTTAGAATACAAACGTTTTTATGTACAATTGTTTTTTGCTTTGCTTTGCTTTTTACAAAAATTTATTTGGCAAAAAAATAGAAATTTTTCGAGATGGTTTTCGTTGGATTATTTTTCACAACAAGAATGTGTTGATGAACTTAGTTCTTTGTATGGCGAGAAAGCACCATCAAACGAGGGGGAACGTTGTGAGTTGCTGCGGACACCGCAACTCTACAGTTATACCCGATACTTAGTCAGTATGGCTCTCCTCCGGCAGACGCCGCTAATATTAAACGACACGACAAAGAGTGCGTGCGAGAGAGACAGAAAATCAGTCTGAGCGTGACGTCGGGCGCTGCGTAGCCACTGCAAATTGATTTGTTCCTTTTGGGTATAAAAATGATCCGATCTGATCCAGATTCAGCAGTCTGATAGATATGGTCATTATCTATGATTCTGCGTTTTTAGTTTTCTCGAATCTGCAATATTGTGGATGCAACAGATTTTCGTCCTTTGTGGGGGCGGAAGGGGGTGGGGCAAAATTCTGAGATATAAGTTTTATAGTGAGATCTAACAGAATTGCGGGTACCAAATTTGGATACTCTAGCCTTAATAGTCTCTGAGATTTGTGGATGCCTCAGATTTTCGTCCTTTGCGGGGGCTGAAGGGGGTGTGGCAAAATTTTGACACAAAACGGTCAAGGTCCGATATCACAGGAGTGTGGATACCAAATTTGGTTGCTCTGGCTCTTATAGGTCTTGAGATCCTTGAACTCATATTTTGCAATTGGCAAAACCGACCATGAAACCTGTGTGTTAAAGAGAGAAAGAGCGAGAAAGAATGAAATTGTTTTCTTGATTCTGGCTATAATAATTATACGATCTGGTTGAGATTTTACACTCTAGAACATATAGTCATCCTCTACGATTCTGCGTTTTTGGTTTTATCGTATCTTTAAAAATGTGGATGCCACAGATTTTCGTCCTTTGTGGGGGCGGAAGTGGGCGGGGCGAAGTTTTGAAATATTTTTGTAGCAGTGACATATCACAGAAGTCTGGATCCAAAACATCGTTGCTCTAGATCTTATAGTCTTTGAGCACTAGGCGCTGAAGGGGACGGACGGACGGACGGACGGACAGACAGACAGGGCTCAATCGACTCGGCTATTGATGCTGATCAAGAATATATATACTTTATGGGGTCGGAAACGATTCCTTCTGGACGTTACACACATCCACTTTTACCACAAATCTAATATACCCCAATACTCATTTTGAGTATCGGGTATAAAAAGAGTGTACCCTCTCTAATATTGTTGTGTTTGTTCGAGGCAATAAAAATTGTTAAATCTATCCGCGGGAAATATATGATATGTTCAGACTCTCTATCCTCTATTCAAGCCATATCAATCCCCGATATTTTCAACTATTATGAATCCAAAATTAGATCCCTTCTAATGTAACTATATCCAACGAGGGGGACCGTTGTGAGTTGCTGCGGACACCGCAACTCTACATTTATACCCGATACTTAGTCAGTATGGCTCTCCTCCGGCAGACGCCGCTAATATTAAACGACACGACAAAGAGTGCGTGCGAGAGAGACAGAAAATCAGTCTGAGCGTGACGTCGGGCGCTGCGTAGCCACTGCAAATTGATTTGTTCCTTTTGGGTATAAAAATGATCCGATCTGATCCAGATTCAGCAGTCTGATAGATATGGTCATTATCTATGATTCTGCGTTTTTAGTTTTCTCGAATCTGCAATATTGTGAATGCAACAGATTTTCGTCCTTTGTGGGGGCGGAAGGGGGTGGGGCGAAATTCGGAGTGTGGATACCAAATTTGGTTGCTCTGGCTCTTATAGGTCTTGAGATCCTTGAACTCATATTTTGCAATTGGCAAAACCGACCATGAAACCTGTGTGTTAAAGAGAGAAAGAGCGAGAAAGAATGAAATTGTTTTCTTGATTCTGGCTATAATAATTATACGATCTGGTTGAGATTTTACACTCTAGAACATATAGTCATCCTCTACGATTCTGCGTTTTTGGTTTTATCGTATCTTTAAAAATGTGGATGCCACAGATTTTCGTCCTTTGTGGGGGCGGAAGTGGGCGGGGCGAAGTTTTGAAATATTTTTGTAGCAGTGACATATCACAGAAGTCTGGATCCAAAACATCGTTGCTCTAGATCTTATAGTCTTTGAGCACTAGGCGCTGAAGGGGACGGACGGACGGACGGACGGACAGACAGACAGGGCTCAATCGACTCGGCTATTGATGCTGATCAAGAATATATATACTTTATGGGGTCGGAAACGATTCCTTCTGGACGTTACACACATCCACTTTTACCACAAATCTAATATACCCCAATACTCATTTTGAGTATCGGGTATAAAAAGAGTGTACCCTCTCTAATATTGTTGTGTTTGTTCGAGGCAATAAAAATTGTTTAATCTATCCGCGGGAAATATATGATATGTTCAGACTCTCTATCCTCTATTCAAGCCATATCAATCCCCGATATTTTAAACTATTATGAATCCAAAATTAGATCCCTTCTAATGTAACTATATCCAACGAGGGGGACCGTTGTGAGTTGCTGCGGACACCGCAACTCTACATTTATACCCGATACTTAGTCAGTATGGCTCTCCTCCGGCAGACGCCGCTAATATTAAACGACACGACAAAGAGTGCGTGCGAGAGAGACAGAAAATCAGTCTGAGCGTGACGTCGGGCGCTGCGTAGCCACTGCAAATTGATTTGTTCCTTTTGGGTATAAAAATGATCCGATCTGATCCAGATTCAGCAGTCTGATAGATATGGTCATTATCTATGATTCTGCGTTTTTAGTTTTCTCGAATCTGCAATATTGTGAATGCAACAGATTTTCGTCCTTTGTGGGGGCGGAAGGGGGTGGGGCGAAATTCGGAGATATACGTTTTATAGTGAGATCTAACAGAAGTGCGGGCACCAAATTTGGTTACTCTAGCTTTAATAGTCTCTGAGGTTTGTGGATGCCCCAGATTTTCGTCCTTTGCGGGGGCTGAAGGGGGTGTGGCGAAATTTTGACACAAAACGGTCAAGGTCCGATATCACAGGAGTGTGGATACCAAATTTGGTTGCTCTGGCTCTTATAGGTCTTGAGATCCTTGAACTCATATTTTGCAATTGGCAAAACCATGAAACCTGTGTGTTAAAGAGAGAAAGAGCGAGAAAGAATGAAATTGTTTTCTTGATTCTGGCTATAATAATTATACGATCTGGTTGAGATTTTACACTCTAGAACATATAGTCATCCTCTACGATTCTGCGTTTTTGGTTTTATCGTATCTTTAAAAATGTGGATGTCACAGATTTTCGTCCTTTGTGGGGGCGGAAGGCGGTGTGGCGAAATTTGGACACGAAACGGTCAAGGTCCGATATCACAGGAGTGTGGATACCAAAGTGGGCGGGGCGAAGTTTTGAAATATTTTTGTAGCAGGGACATATCACAGAAGTCTGGATCCAAAACAACGTTGCTCTAGCTCTTATAGTCTTTGAGCACTAGGCGCTGAAGGGGACGGTCAGACGGACAGACGGACGGACGGACAGACAGACAGGGCTCAATCGACTCGGCTATTGATGCTGATCAAGAATATATATACTTTATGGGGTCGGAAACGATTCCTTCTGGACGTTACACACATCCACTTTTACCACAAATCTAATATACCCCAATACTCATTTTGAGTATCGGGTATAAAAAGACAGATTATCGCTGGTTTGCAGAATTGAATCGTGGTCGTAGCTCAGTCGATGACGAGTCCCGTGAAGGTCGTCCAAAATCAGTTGTTGTACCACAAAACATCGATGGCGTGCGTGAACTGATAGTGCAAGATCGACATGTGACATATTGGAAGATAGAGGCATCCTTGCACACTAACTCCACTTCAATAAATTCCATTTTCCATGAACACTTAGTTGCAAAAAAGGTTTGTTCTCGTTGGATACCCTATAACTTATCAATCGCTCAAAAAAAGGCTCGCGTCGATTGGAGTGATGGGTTATGAATGATGGATGTATGCGTATGAGCCGGAAACTAAACAGCAATCGACCGTGTGGGTGTTCCAAGATGAGCCGAATCCAACAGAAGTTGTTTGAGCACGAAGCACTGTGAAGCAAATGGTTGCCTGTTTCTTCGGGAGAATAGGTCATGTGGCCATTGTTCTGCTAGAGCAACGTAGGACTGTAAATTCTGAGTGGTAAACGACCATTTTTTTGTCGGAGGTCTTTGGAGAAATTCGCAAAACCAACTGCCGAAAACGAATCAATCTCCATCATGACAAGGCGAGCTCTCACACATCTCGACAATCAGGTCAATTTTTAAACAGTCAAAACATCGAATTGATGACTCATCCGCCCTTCAGTCCTGACTTGGAACCCAATGACTTCTTTTTATTTCTTACATAAAAAACGAGGGGGAACGTTGTGAGTTGATGCGGACACCGCAACTCTACAGTTATACCCGATACTAAGTCAGTATGGCTCTCCTCCGGCAGACGCCGCTAATATTGAACCACACGACAAAGAGTGCGTGCGAGAGAGACAGAAAATCAGTCTGAGCGTGACGTCGTGCGCTGCGTAGCCACTGAAAATTGATTTCTTGCTTTTGGCTACAAAAATGATCCGATCTGATCCAGATTCAGCAATCTGATAGATATGGTCATTATCTATGATTCTGCGTTTTTAGTTTTCTCGAATGTGCAATATTGTGGATGCAACAGATTTTCGTCTTTTGTGGGGGCGGAAGGGGGTGGGGCGAAATTCTGAGATATACGTTTTATAGTGAGATCTAACAGAAGTGCGGATCACATCCACTTTTACCACAAATCTAATACACCCCAATACTCATTTTGAGTATCGGGTATAATTACAATAATCGAACGTACGGTTTTAAATATATACAGGGTAGGACTATCTGCATAAATTTGTTTGTAATAATATCTGAAGTATTGAGTGTTTATTTTCCAAGTTATTAAATGCAAAAAACTTTAGTATCTGACGTACTTTACTGGCGTTACGTTACCAAATTCCATGGTAATAATGGTTAACAAATCTATCATTATCCGAGATTATTTTTTTAATATTTATCTTATATATATATATAATATTTTTTTTGCGATATTTTTTTAATTACTTCAATATCGTAGAGAGTCTTTGAGGAACATTTTTGATCAAGAACCATCTTTCTTAAATGAGAAAATAATAAAGGGAAACATGACTATAAAACTACGAAAAAGTGAACTTTTGCTTATTTGAATAGGTTTTCAGATCAAAGGTTATGAATCTATAGGTCAATTGGGTAAATTAGTTAACGTTCAATAAATTTAGATAAAATAGAAAATAATATCTTCCTTGTCTTGGGGAGCAGAAATGTCCAATGTCCAACGTCTAGTGAGGGCATTGCTGCTGACACCAATTACATTTATTCCCGTCTGCCAGGTCACTCACTGTGGCTGGTGTTCGGAATTTTTGGCCAAAGGCTCCCTTACTTTATAAAAAAAGTGGATGTGTGTAACGTCCAGAAGGAATCGTTTCCGACCCCATAAATCTGTGGCATCCACATTTTTAAAGATACGATAAAACCAAAAACGCAGAATCATAGATAATGACCATATCTATCAGATTGCTGAATCTGGATCAGTTCGGATCATTTTTATGGCCAAAAGGAACAAATCAATTTGCACTGGCTACGCAGCGCCCGACGTCACGCTCAGACTGATTTTCTGTCTCTCTCGCACGCACTCTTTGTCGTGTCGTTTAATATTAGCGGCGTCTGCCGGAGGAGAGCCATACTGACTAAGTATCGGGTAACTGTAGAGTTGCGGTGTCCGCAGCAACTCACAACGTTCCCCCTCGTTTTTTACTTTTAAGGTTTTATTGGCATGGTAGATCTTTTGGAAATTCCCATACATATGTATGTATGTATGTGTATACCTACTAGAGCCCTGCACGAGTGCACACTAATTTGTGTTAACATTTAGGAATCCCACTGTGCACAGTATCAAAACATGATTCATGTCTCCTTTTCACACTATCTTTCAATTCATTTTTTTGCTTCATTTGCTGACTCATTGACTCAGGGCATAATTGTCGAGTGACTCCTGTCATTTCGCATGACTCGCACTCACACTGTTACGAAAAACGTTGTGACAGAGAGAAAGTGTATGTGGTGTCTCTCTAGCTCAATTTGTTGTGCATTGTTTTGCTCACTGCAGTGTGGAATGTGTGAGTCAAACGAATCGAAAAAAAAAGAAAACGTCAAAAAGCCAACGAGAAGGACATTTCATTTAATTTTCTATCGCTGCTTGTACTGTTTGCTAATTACTGAAAATGGAAAATTCGATTGTTGGTTTTTTTTGATTATGCAAGTTTAGTAGAAATGTATGCATGTGTTTCTATTAGAATATTATATGCACATTTGATTCACAGTCCTTGTCACCATCTATCGTCGAATTACCACACATGAAAAGATATGAAATATACGTCAGTTAAAGCTGATGCGCACTTTTCCAAAGATGGAGATGGTAATCAAGATATGTACAGTCAGCACAACATTTATTCGGACACTCGTCTATTTCAACTTTTTTATAATTAACTTGAAAAGCACTTAACTTTAACAAAAAAATGTGTATTTCATTATGAAGATCAAGTTTACTAATACTAATTTTAACCATAAAAACAAAAAAACCTTCTTTGGCATATGAAAAAAAAACTTAAAAGTATAAAAAAGGCACTTTTTTAAGCACAATTATTCGGACACATTTTAGATTTTACTACAAAAAAATTAATTAAACTTGAATTTTTCAGCTTTCAATATTTGGTTGGGCCGCCCTTAGCTTCAATAACAGCTAGACGTCTAGGCATACTTTTTACCAAATAATAGTTTTGATTGGGATTAATTTTCTCCCATTCCGTCATCAGAGCCGTTTTAAGGGTTTCCTTGGAGAAAATTTTATGTTTTCTAGTTTTTTTTCCAGCAAATCCCAAACGTACTCTATGGGGATCAGATCTGGTGACTGCGGCGGCGTTTTTAACTGTTTGCAATGATACAACAGCCATTCTTGTACCAAATACGATGAATGTTTGGGGTCTTGTTGAAACAAGAGATTCTTCGCATCAAGACCCAATTTTTCGACACTCGGCATTTAATTGTCACTCAAAATATTCCTGTAGCTGTGTTTGTCCATCTTGGCCTCAATAAACACCATTTACCCAGGTCCAGCTGCTGCTATACACCCACAAACCATTACATTTCCACCGCCATGCTCTTTCATGGCTTCATTCTCCTTTCTCCATACTTTGGAGAGTCCACCATGTCCGAATATATTATATTTAGACTCATCGCTAAATATAACACTCTCACAAAAAGAATCTAACCTATTTAAATGAAGTTTGGCGAACTCCAATCTTTTTTTTTTGTTCACATCTGAAATGAATGGTTTTCGGCGAGCAACTCTACCATGTAATGCAGCACCATGTAGGCAGTTACGAACAGTTTGGGCAGTTTGGATTGGCAAAGTGTTGTTGACGAAATTTTGGGCTTTTTTTTTTAACGGTCGACATTACTTTTCGCTCTTCCCGAGCAAAACTAACATCAAAACAGAGAAAAAAGCAGATCACAAGGAAAGAGAAGCATTATGCAAGAGAAGTACGCAAAAAGAATCACCGATTACCGTTGCATTTTCTAAGAAAGAAGAGTAACCGGAAATGTATCCGAATAATGTGTTCATAATGAAATACAAATTTTTTGTTAAAGTTAAATACTTTTTAAGTTACTTATAAAGAAAATTGAAATGTACGGGTGTTCGAATAAATGTTGTGCTGACTGTATGTATATGACATATGTATATGTGCCATGCAATGTATTTGTATATTCACCATGAATAAGTGAATTTCATAACATAAACGTTAATCTGCTAAGCCAAACCAAAATACCCACATATATATACAGTAAAGGAAAAAAGTCAACATACAGCACCAATTTTTCAATATTTCGGGCTTTCGCAATGATAATTAAAAAAGTTGGTAGGCCATTATTTAGGACACTTATAATTATCATTATTTCAGAAAAAAAATTAAAAAAAAAAATTATGTATACGGAAAGAAGTCTTCATACAGCCTCTATGCTTTTGTATTATAGTTTCAAAGTCATCTTAATATTAATACTTATTATACTTGTAATATTTGGTTGGTCCACGATTGGCATCTGTTACAGCTTGTAGTCCTCGGGGCATCGAGGCAACAAATTTTCGGTTGTTGTCGGCGTAACTTCCGCCCAAGCTCGAATAAGGGCGGTTTTGAGGCTTTCCCGATTGCTGATATCATACTTCCGTACCAATCTTTCTAAAATGTCTCAAAGATGTTCGATTGGGTTAAGGTCTGGCGATTGGGGTGGTGAATCAAGCTGTCTTGGGGCATATTACAGCAACCAATCCCGCACAACATGTGTGATGTGCTTTGGATCATTGTCCTGTTAGTAGATCCAACTGCTTCTCATGCTTAATGTATCCGCCGATGCTTTTAAATTTTCTTCCAAATTTATTCCAACTGGAAGCGATCCATATTCCCTTTCACAAACACAAAATTACCGACTCCAGACGACGCCATAGCGCTCCAAACCATTACACTACCGCCTCCATGCTTGACGGTGGGTATCATCTTTATAGGGTCAAAATCTTTGCCATTCTCCAAAATTTTGAGGTTTATCAGTAAATAAAACACTTTTCCAAAAGTCTTGATCCTTATTTAAGTGTGCTTTTTCGAATTCCAGGCGAAACATCCGATTCTTTTCAGAAATCAAAGGTTTCTTTCGTGGAACTCGGGTCTGGAATCATCACCATCCTTGTGCAAAAAATTGGAAATTGTTTTTGAGTGCATTTTTTCACATCGTTTAAAAAAAATTTTTTTTTCTCAAATATAAATAATACTAAGTGACCTAAATAATGGCATACCAACTTTTTTAATTCTCATTGCGAAAACCCGAAATATTGAAAAATTGGTGCTGTATGTTGACTTTTTTCCTTTACTGTATACATATATTTATAGGGCAGTGATCGGCACGCACACATTCATATGTACATATGTTTTGCAGTATGTTTGTGAGCGTAGACAGCAGGCAAAACGGAACATTAGTGATGTCAACCAATGTTATACACGTGTGAATGAGGTGCAGCACACTTTCCATTGCACATAAAATAGGACCTTGCCGAACAACTATAATATATAGTGGCATATTTAAGTTATCTCTCTGCTTCCACGATGCTACTAAAGCAAGGTCTATTTTGGCCTTTTTCACTCTTGGTTTATTTGCAAATTTATAGCAATTTGAAAATTTATATACATGTGTACATTTCTATGTACTCGAACGGTTAGCCCGAATAAACACATAAACCAAGGATATTTGCAGTATTTCAATATAACGTTACGTTGTTTACGTACACGGACTTGTTGAAAAAAACGTATCGTCTTTTATTATTAAACTTTTCAATTGACGTATCACAACTTGGTCTAGGTTACGCTAGAGGTGGAGAACTATCGATGGCACTATCGCCACTATCGATGGTTTGGCTCTATCGCGACACCATCGATAGTGGCTCGTCACTATCGATAGCATTTGAAATTTTTGTAGTTAATGCATTTAACTGTGAAAAAAGTATGTGTAATG
This sequence comes from Drosophila miranda, assembly GCF_003369915.1. Lineage (NCBI taxonomy): Eukaryota > Metazoa > Arthropoda > Insecta > Diptera > Drosophilidae > Drosophila > Drosophila miranda. The sequence goes on from NC_046674.1 coordinate 33,044,407, forward strand.
GCGACTGAAGCGACCTGAAATGCTAATTTTGCCTCATTCGGTGATACGTTCTGTTGGGATCTGTTGGAATTTTGATTTTTTTCAAGAAAAGGCAATGGAAATAAAAATACCGCCCGAAATGGTGCCATTATAATAAAAAGTCAGTATTTAGAGAGCTGATTTGCCACGGAGGAAAGTGATCCACTGCTTTGGAAAAAAGTCTATATGAATTTATTTAAATAATATTTTAGAAAAAAAAATTATTACCTTCCTATTTTTCAGGTCAACGAAAATAAATTCGTTTTAGTTAAAAACCTTATGTTCAAATATTAATGCGTATCTGTTACACTTGGCTTGTTTCCCAGAGGGCAACGCCGGCTAGCTGTCGACCCCAGGGTTGGGTAGTTCCCCTTGCCCGCCAAATGTAGACGAAGATGGAGACATACTTCTCCTCGGGACATCAAAACTAACAACAACCAAAAGACAACGAAAACAGACATAAACAGACGGCTATCAAGTGGGTGAAGCTTGGGTGTTATCACTTCGCGCGCCCGCCCGACCTGTGACCGGCTGCGGCTGGCCTAATCCATGGCTTACGCCACGCGTCCTCCCTCTATTTTAATTTACTCCATCATGTTTCAATATATATCCAAGCTTTAATAATTATAAGTTGACAATTTCATCTTTCTCATAAATAAATAGATCTACGCAATATTATCACTAACCAAAAAGAAACACCAAAACGTTCGACACAAAGGCAAACAAGGAAATAACTGCTGAAATTTCGTTCAACCATACGTGGATGAGTGGATACAGTTTTACGGGAGCTAATTTAACTCGGGCCCATACGGAGACAAACCTACCAAGAGCTCTTGTTAAGGTTCCCCGGGACATAAACAATAAGGAGATTTCCACAAATCGCTCGACCAAATACGGTGGACTGACGGGACCCCCGCAACACCCACTAAGGGTTAATCTGCTGGAACTGAACAGCTGATTGCAGATTTCGGTTTGTGAAAGGTGTTGGTGTTTTTACATATTTAGTTCAATGGCCAAGATGTTATGTTAAACTGTTTAAGCTAATAATAAATACTAAATACTATATAACGGAGAACACAAGGAACAAAACAACATTTAATGTGGAAGGTGTTTGGCGTGTAGATTATGTTTTTTGTAAGTTTAAATGACGTGGGCGATCGCTAGCCGTGGCCGGTCAGCCCTAAAGTTATGTAGGTCCATGTATACGTGTTTTTTTTTTTTTTTTTTTTTTTTGTTGTGTGACTGCAGGAAAGCTTCATGCCGACTCAGCCGAAGCCGAAGTGAGGGACTCTAGTTGCTCTAAAACCAACCACACCTATCCCGGATCCCGGCGGTACTGTCGCGAGATAGTTTTCTTCCGACTCCAGCAGGCATTCTACCAGGTTTGCCACCGCTGGCATTCTTCCAAGCTTGTTGCTTAGGTCCTCTCGATCTTGCCGAAATCTTGGACATTCGAAAAAGCAGTGCTCTGCGTCTTCGATGACCCCTGCGCAGACCACGCAGAAGGGGTCGTCCTCGTGCTTAATCCTATGCAGGTAGGCTTAAAAGCAACCGTGTCCTGTCAGCAGTTGTGTCAGGTGATACTCCACTTGTCCATGGCTACGGTTCAGCCAACTCTTCAGGTCTGATATTAGCCTATGGGTCCATCGCCCTTTGCTGCTGTTATCCCACGAGTCTTGCCATTGCAGGATTGTGCGCTGCCTTACGGCGCCTCTAGTGTCCTGGTCCGTAGTCCCCAGGATTCGCTGTGCCCTGATTCCTGCGGCTTCTCTTGCCAGAAGATGGATTGGGATCATTCCTGCTACCACTAGTGCGGCATCTTGGGATACCGTTCTGAATGCACAACACACCCTCAGGGCACCCAGCCTCTGGACTGCGTTGCATTCTCGGGCATATGTTTTTTGCTTCATTGCATCAACCCATATTGGTGCAGCGTACATTAGCGTTGAGCCAACTACGCTCGCTAGTAGCTTTCGCCTTGTCTGTTTCGGGCCTCCGGTGTTAGCCATTATGCGGGATAAGGCCACTGCCGCCTTTCCTGCTTTGCTGCATGCATACATCACATGGCGATGCCTTAAGCTGAGTCTGTGGTCAATCATGACCCCCAGGTACTTCAGGCTTGGACGGGAGCTAATAGTGCAGTCTCCTACTCGGATCTTGGCCGTCTCCAGTACTTTTCTGCTGCTTATGCGCACCGCCTCCGTTTTGTAGGTGGCTAATGAGAGATCCCTCCCTGATAGCCATGTTCTGGCTCTCTCTACCGCGTCGTTGCAGATTTCTTCCGCCTCTTCTTTCTGTTTTGCCACTACGACTATTGCTATGTCGTCGGCAAAACCTATCACCGTGGCACCCATTGGCATACATGATGTTCCACAGCAGCGGGCCGAGGACCGATCCTTGGGGAACTCCTCCAGTGATTTGGTGCTCGCGTGTCCCCTTATCCGTCTCATATATGAGCACTCGGTCTCTTAGGTAGTCCGCGATGATATTCTGCAGATACGGCGGTACTTGAAAGTTTCTCAAGTCTTCTAGTATGTGAATGCAGAGTTGAATGCATTTTGGACGTCGAGTGTTGCCACTATGCAATACTCTTAGGTCCAGTACATGCATCGAGTGCCATCAATAGCTCGCTTTGCTATCTCACATACCTCGCCGATTGCGTCCACCGTGGACCTGCCTTTGCGAAACCCGTGCTGTCTCGGTGAGAGCTGACGCGTTACTGCCTTCTCCAGCCTTGTGTGGATTATGCGCTCGAGGATCTTTCCCACTGTGTCGAGCATGCAGAGTGGTCTATAGGATGATGGCTCCTCGGCCGGCTTGTTCCCCTTGTGTAAGAGGTCGCTGTCGCTTCCATGGTCTGGGGAAGGACCCTTCGGACATGCACGCATTGAATAAATTCACGTACATTTGTGGATTGGTCTCAATAGCCGTGCGGAGAACGGCATTTAAGACCCCTTTAGGTCCTGGTGCTTTGCCGTTCTTGATCCGTTGTAGAGCTTCGAGGACTTCTGCTCCCGTGGTGGCTTCTATTTCAGGTGGCGGAATTCTATCCATCACCCTCTGGGCTGCCACTTTCTCTGGAAATAGGGTTTCTACTATGTTACCCAGCAGATCTGCACACATTGGCGGCGGGGGACTTAACACTCGCAGTCTCTTCATTACCAGCCTGTATGCGTAGCCCCAAGGGCTCGCATCTGCGTCATCGCAGACCTTTTCGAAGCATTTGCGCTTGGCATCCTTGATCTGCCTCTTCAAGCAGCGTCTGCTTTCCTTGTATTCTCCTTGGAGCCTCTCGAATTCCGGGGAACCTCTCGAACGCTGGTATATTCGTCTTTCCGCTGGCACTCCCGCCTGGCGCTACCTATAGCAGCGTTCCACCAGTACGTTGGCTTGCGGTTGTTCAGGCTTCTTATTTTCCTTAGCTTGGAGGAATCACATGCTTCCAGCGTATGTATGGCCAGTTGGCTTGCTCTCTCTTCAGCCGTACCGTTGATCTCGTAGTCCTCAAACATGACCCGGACTATATCCGGATCTAGCGTTTCGGTCTTATAACCGATCTGCTTGCCAATTAACGGGTTAGGTGCGCCCGCTTCCTGGATTTCACATATGAGGGCTTGGTGGTCACTCCGGTGTATAAGCCACTAACTTCCTACGTTGTCCTGCGGCTAAGGCTGCTGCTCACGAACGTAAGGTCTATTATAGACCGTCTGCTGTGTGCCTGTGTTCAGCAGTACGGCATCTAACGTCGCAAAGCATTCTAAGAGCGCCTGTCCCCTTGGGCTCGTTCTCGGGCATCCCCACTCCGTCGCCCAAGCGTTAAAATCGCCGGCTATGAGAGTAGGGTGCTTCTCCCGCGCATCTTCAGCAATCCTTTCCAGTGCCTGCGTCGCCTGCTGTAGGCTGAGGCTCGGGGGCAGGTAGCAGCTATATATGTTTACTCCATTTATCCGGGCTCTGGCGAATCCGTCTCCGACGTATGTTTGCCGTAGTTGCTGTGTGGGACTCCCACAGCTCCATATCGCTGCCTTTCTGCTCGAGTCGGCAATCCACTCTCCCGAGTTGCGATTCCGGTATTGCTCGCTTATGACTGCTACATCAATACGGTGCTCCCTTATGGTCTGATCCAGCAGCTGCTGTGCCATCTCGCAGTGGTTGAGGTTTAGTTGTATGATTTTCATCTATCCTTCATCTGCTGCATCGCCTTTTGGTACTGCGGGCACCTCGAACTCGTCGTTTGGTGCTTCGGGTCCTTCCCCCGGTGGCGCTTGCAAAGAATGCAAGTTGGTTCGTCTTTGCAATCTTTGGCCTGGTGGTCGGCTCCTGCGCAATTGTAGCAGCACTTCGTGAAGTCTTGGCTGCTCTTACAATTAGGCGTGATGTGGCCAAACTCCATGCACTTGTAGCATCTTCTGGGAGTTGACTTGGGTCGTATTCTGCAATACCCCCACCCCAGGCGAATTCTTCCTTTCTCCAGGAGTGGCTTTGCTATGGCCGGTGAAACTTTCAGAGTCAGGGTCTGCTCCTATAGGCTGGTCTGATGGAGATGGCTGCGGCCTCGCAGATTTCTACCCCTGCCTGCGCTTTAAGCTCCGCTAGCACTTCCTCTTGGGTGGACACTTCGTCTATGTCCCTTACCTCCAAGATGACAGTTTCGGTAAGATACCTCGTGGACGAGGAATCTTACAACTTCCTTTGCTGTGGCCTTGGTCATGGTCTTTAAGAATGTGAACTACGAGAACTGGTCAACTACAATAAATATCCACGCCTGCCCGTTCTTTGACCGCGGATATTTGCCCAAAAAATCAATATACAGTTTTTGGAACGCTCGGTGACCACCTCTTGCCCCATCCCGACCTGCATCCGATAATTCGGCGCTTTCGACTCCTTGCACACGGTGCACCGTCGGATATAATCCCCCACCTCTATCGCCATGTTCGGCCAGTAAAATTGCCTACGCAATAAGGGCAAGGTTTTCGCGATTCCTCCGTGCGCTGTCTTCTCTTCCGAATGTGTTTTGTCTATCAACGCGGCCGTCAACGAGCTCGGAACCCACAATTTCCAGACGGAGCCCTCCAGTTGATCGTCCAATCGTTCACAGCGCATGCGCTTGAATATCATGCTATCAACAATCTGGAAATCAGGTAAGCGGTCTTGGTTCTCTGTGATTTCCTTCCTTAACTCCTGATATTCCCCAGATTCAAACTCCACCGTTTCAAAACCCAGGATTCTACTCGGATCCACTTCCAGCTCTTCAATGCTGCGCGACAATGTATCTGCCACTACACTGTCCACTCCTTTCCGGTGTTCTATGCTGAAATCGAAGGCCTGCAGTTGAAGGGACCAACGAGCTAAGCGACCATCCAGGTTTTTCATGGTCATGAGCCATTTGAGACTGGCATGGTCAGTAATGACTGTAAATGGCATAAGCTCTACGTACGGACGGAACTTTAGGATCGCCATGAGGGCTGCCAGACACTCCTTCTCTGTCACCAAGTAGTTTTTTGGTGGCAATTTAGTTCGGCAGAAAAAAACGCTATGGGCCTCTCGTTCTGCTCGTCATCCCGTTGGAAGAGTACGGCTCCTACCCCATAATGTGAGGCGTCGCACTGTATGTAGAAGTGCCGCTTGAAATCCGCGTGTACCAGGACTGGTGCCGAGGTGAGTGCAGCTTTTAACCCCCTATGGCTCGTTTTGCCTCCTCCGTCAATCTAAACTTTCCATTTCCCGATTTTTTCAGGGCGTCTGCGAGCGGAGCGGCCATCTCAGCATAGTTCTTCATAAAGCGCCGGTACCAGCCCGCAGTTCCCAGGAAACTACGCAATTCTCGAACAGATCGCGGCTCGGGAATGCGTAAAATGGCCGACACACGATCCGGATCCATCTTCAGCGCTCCTCCTCCCACTATAAATCCCAGGTATTTAATGTTTTTATAGCAAAAATGAGATTTGCTCAGCCCTATCGTTAAATTTGCTTCTCGTAGACGCTCGGCAACCTGTCGCAGAATCTTCACGTGCGTTTCAAAGTCCTCAGCTATAATCAGCAACTCGTCGAGATACGCATAAGCGTTTGAGCGCATCTCAACCGGAATCACCTTATCGACCAGTCTACATAGGCGTTGTGCGGCGTTGCAGAGGCCAAAGGGCATCATACGGAACTGGTACAGAGGCCGTCCCGGCACCGTGAACGCCGTATACGCTCGACTCTGATCGTCCAGCTCGATTTGCCAAAAAGCGAATTTTAAGTCGACGCTGGAGATGTATATCGTCTGATCGAGACGCGACAAAGTCCCCTCGATGCTAGGAAGTGGGTAAGTGTCCTTGATGGTTACTTTGTTGAGCTTTCGGGCATCGAGAAAGAAGCGATTTTTGCCCGGCCTTCGCACCACGGTGGTACGGTTGCTCCACGGACTATCACTGTACTCGATGACTCCCAAAGCCAACATTTTGTCCACCTAACCACACACCACTTCCTGCATCGCTGGCGACAGAGGGTAATGTCGATCTTTTACAGGCTCGGTCTTTTCCACCAACTGAATTTTGTGAGTCTCTCTCGACGTCCTCCCCAGGCCTACGGCTTCGAAAGTCAGAAACTCTGCCTTCACCTGATCCAAGACTGCCTTCTGCTTTTCTGACAACTCCCATTCTTCCTGCACTATCTCCTTCTCCGGGCCTTCCACATAGTAAGCGACTTGATCAGCCAGCACTTCTTCCACTAATCTGTGAGATGCCTCTACTGGACCTTCTCCCATAACCTCAGGAGCCAATGAGAATACCCGCCAAAAGTTTACCTCCAAGTAAATTTCCTGTTCCAAGAAAGGGCATACGAAAAACGTTAATCTTTTTACCTCTCCCTTGTATTCCACCGGTAATTCCACTCGGCCAACGATTGCGCGATCTTCCCCATTCGCTACCTTCACTATAGAAGAATATCGACGAGCCTCCACGCCCGGCTTCTCCAGGAATTTCTGACCATTACACCATAGCATGCTGTGTGTAGCGCCTGAATCCAACAGGCCTCGCACGGACTCGCCCATTATAGAGATTTCTGCAAAAACTCTCGGATCTTTCTTGCAACAACGCTTTACTGAAGCAATCACCGGCCTCCTCATAGTTCGCCTTTGCTTAAACCGGGATCTCGCCTTTCTCACCCGCACCGACAGTGCTCGCATACCATCCACTCGTAGTTCAGAAAATATTCTATTTCGGGTTTCTAAATAATTTCTTAAGCGCTCTTCATATGGTAAGTTCCTTAACCTGGCATGCAAATTACGTCTATCTAATTCATTTTTATTTTCTTCTACTTTCTCTGCGCAGGCCCCCTCTGTGAGCGTGATTCGCCTGCTTGAATCGCACTCCTCTTCACGTTTCCCGCGCAATTCGGAGAGGTCGGACAATATTCATCGGGCTTTCCACACCGGTAGCAGAAAATTCGGCTCTCCGATGCCATACAGTCCCTAAAGCCATGATCGGTCTGCGCGCAGATCCAGCAAATCAACTTCTGTGGAACACGCTGTGTCACTTGCGCTTCCTCAACGACCTCTGCCTCTTCATCGCCATAGTTTGTGGCTTTGGGTGCTATTCGCCACGAAGATCGAGCCTTCCTCTTCAGATGTGCCTCTATTTCCACGCACTCATCCCGCAGTTGGTCTAAGGAATAAACCCGTAGGCCGTAGACGAAACTCGCTATCTCATCTGTGAGTGCCTTTTTGACAATTTATACCATCTCCTTTTCAGGTGGTGGCATCTCCAACCTCGAAGCGAGCTTTCTCATGACATGGAAAAAGTCTTCCACACTCTCGTTTGACCGCTGCATTCTTTCCCGTAGTTCTCTCATGCGGTCGAACACGGACGCCGTGCCTCGGAAACGTGCAATTAAGTCGTCCCTTAGTTCCTGCCAAACACCACCGCCATGATCGCGGATGTACTTCCAGTACCATTCCCGCACGTTTCCTGTAAATATCCACGCCTGCCCGTTCTTTGACCGCGGATATTTGCCCAAAAAATCAATATACAGTTTTTGGAACGCTCGGTGACCACCTCTTGCCCCATCCCGACCTGCATCCGATAATTCGGCGCTTTCGACTCCTTGCACACGGTGCACCGTCGGATATAATCCCCCACCTCTATCGCCATGTTCGGCCAGTAAAATTGCCTACGCAATAAGGGCAAGGTTTTCGCGATTCCTCCGTGCGCTGTCTTCTCTTCCGAATGTGTTTTGTCTATCAACGCGGCCGTCAACGAGCTCGGAACCCACAATTTCCAGACGGAGCCCTCCAGTTGATCGTCAAATCGTTCACAACGCATGCGCTTGAATATCATGCTATCAACAATCTGGAAATCAGGTAAGCGGTCTTGGTTCTCTGTGATTTCCTTCCTTAACTCCTGATATTCCCCAGATTCAAACTCCACCGTTTCAAAACCCAGGATTCTACTCGGATCCACTTCCAGCTCTTCAATGCTGCGCGACAATGTATCTGCCACTACACTGTCCACTCCTTTCCGGTGTTCTATGCTGAAATCGAAGGCCTGCAGTTGAAGGGACCAACGAGCTAAGCGACCATCCAGGTTTTTCATGGTCATGAGCCATTTGAGACTGGCATGGTCAGTAATGACTGTAAATGGCATAAGCTCTACGTACGGACGGAACTTTAGGATCGCCATGAGGGCTGCCAGACACTCCTTCTCTGTCACCAAGTAGTTTTTTGGTGGCAATTTAGTTCGGCAGAAAAAAACGCTATGGGCCTCTCGTTCTGCTCGTCATCCCGTTGGAAGAGTACGGCTCCTACCCCATAATGTGAGGCGTCGCACTGTATGTAGAAGTGCCGCTTGAAATCCGCGTGTACCAGGACTGGTGCCGAGGTGAGTGCAGCTTTTAACCCCCTATGGCTCGTTTTGCCTCCTCCGTCAATCTAAACTTTCCATTTCCCGATTTTTTCAGGGCGTCTGCGAGCGGAGCGGCCATCTCAGCATAGTTCTTCATAAAGCGCCGGTACCAGCCCGCAGTTCCCAGGAAACTACGCAATTCTCGAACAGATCGCGGCTCGGGAATGCGTAAAATGGCCGACACACGATCCGGATCCATCTTCAGCGCTCCTCCTCCCACTATAAATCCCAGGTATTTAATGTTTTTATAGCAAAAATGAGATTTGCTCAGCCCTATCGTTAAATTTGCTTCTCGTAGACGCTCGGCAACCTGTCGCAGAATCTTCACGTGCGTTTCAAAGTCCTCAGCTATAATCAGCAACTCGTCGAGATACGCATAAGCGTTTGAGCGCATCTCAACCGGAATCACCTTATCGACCAGTCTACATAGGCGTTGTGCGGCGTTGCAGAGGCCAAAGGGCATCATACGGAACTGGTACAGAGGCCGTCCCGGCACCGTGAACGCCGTATACGCTCGACTCTGATCGTCCAGCTCGATTTGCCAAAAAGCGAATTTTAAGTCGACGCTGGAGATGTATATCGTCTGATCGAGACGCGACAAAGTCCCCTCGATGCTAGGAAGTGGGTAAGTGTCCTTGATGGTTACTTTGTTGAGCTTTCGGGCATCGAGAAAGAAGCGATTTTTGCCCGGCCTTCGCACCACGGTGGTACGGTTGCTCCACGGACTATCACTGTACTCGATGACTCCCAAAGCCAACATTTTGTCCACCTAACCACACACCACTTCCTGCATCGCTGGCGACAGAGGGTAATGTCGATCTTTTACAGGCTCGGTCTTTTCCACCAACTGAATTTTGTGAGTCTCTCTCGACGTCCTCCCCAGGCCTACGGCTTCGAAAGTCAGAAACTCTGCCTTCACCTGATCCAAGACTGCCTTCTGCTTTTCTGACAACTCCCATTCTTCCTGCACTATCTCCTTCTCCGGGCCTTCCACATAGTAAGCGACTTGATCAGCCAGCACTTCTTCCACTAATCTGTGAGATGCCTCTACTGGACCTTCTCCCATAACCTCAGGAGCCAATGAGAATACCCGCCAAAAGTTTACCTCCAAGTAAATTTCCTGTTCCAAGAAAGGGCATACGAAAAACGTTAATCTTTTTACCTCTCCCTTGTATTCCACCGGTAATTCCACTCGGCCAACGATTGCGCGATCTTCCCCATTCGCTACCTTCACTATAGAAGAATATCGACGAGCCTCCACGCCCGGCTTCTCCAGGAATTTCTGACCATTACACCATAGCATGCTGTGTGTAGCGCCTGAATCCAACAGGCCTCGCACGGACTCGCCCATTATAGAGATTTCTGCAAAAACTCTCGGATCTTTCTTGCAACAACGCTTTACTGAAGCAATCACCGGCCTCCTCATAGTTCGCCTTTGCTTAAACCGGGATCTCGCCTTTCTCACCCGCACCGACAGTGCTCGCATACCATCCACTCGTAGTTCAGAAAATATTCTATTTCGGGTTTCTAAATAATTTCTTAAGCGCTCTTCATATGGTAAGTTCCTTAACCTGGCATGCAAATTACGTCTATCTAATTCATTTTTATTTTCTTCTACTTTCTCTGCGCAGGCCCCCTCTGTGAGCGTGATTCGCCTGCTTGAATCGCACTCCTCTTCACGTTTCCCGCGCAATTCGGAGAGGTCGGACAATATTCATCGGGCTTTCCACACCGGTAGCAGAAAATTCGGCTCTCCGATGCCATACAGTCCCTAAAGCCATGATCGGTCTGCGCGCAGATCCAGCAAATCAACTTCTGTGGAACACGCTGTGTCACTTGCGCTTCCTCAACGACCTCTGCCTCTTCATCGCCATAGTTTGTGGCTTTGGGTGCTATTCGCCACGAAGATCGAGCCTTCCTCTTCAGATGTGCCTCTATTTCCACGCACTCATCCCGCAGTTGGTCTAAGGAATAAACCCGTAGGCCGTAGACGAAACTCGCTATCTCATCTGTGAGTGCCTTTTTGACAATTTATACCATCTCCTTTTCAGGTGGTGGCATCTCCAACCTCGAAGCGAGCTTTCTCATGACATGGAAAAAGTCTTCCACACTCTCGTTTGACCGCTGCATTCTTTCCCGTAGTTCTCTCATGCGGTCGAACACGGACGCCGTGCCTCGGAAACGTGCAATTAAGTCGTCCCTTAGTTCCTGCCAAACACCACCGCCATGATCGCGGATGTACTTCCAGTACCATTCCCGCACGTTTCCTGTACCCAGGCGATGAAATCCCTTTAGAATTTCGTCCCAAGGACAGCGGCATTGGGCTTGTAGGAATTCAATTCGGAACACGAAATCCTCGACCGTCATTTTGTTGCTGTCTCCGTCGAACGTCACGTCCCATTTTTCGACTTGGCCCCACCGTGGCCAAGGTCTATAGCCCGAGGGATTTGGATGCGGATCTTCTCGAGGAATCCCACCAGCTCTCCTACTCTCGCCACGACCCTGTCCCGAGTGTCTGAGTGCTATCGGGTTTCGCCAATTTCGCGCTTGATGCCCACCCCGTTGATGCTGAACTCTGGATGTGGTTGGTCCTACTCCTGAAGACGGTTCCGGACCAATCCCACCTCGCCCCGGGCGAGCCAAAAATGGTTTTGGTGGCGGAATCGGCGCATCAGTCGAGCTAGACGGCTTCCTTTTCGGGATTGCTCCTCGATACTCCTGCTCGTGGTGAACCTCCTTCCGCTGCGGTTTACTCTGCTGCTGCAGCTGTCTAACCGGCTGGAGTACCTCGTTGAGTTGGTGCATCATCTCGATAAACCCCTTACGCAACTCCTCCTGCAACACCCGATTAATCGAGTCCGTGTTCGCTGCCCTGTGTGTCGCATGAGCCTGAGCCAGCGATACGTTGACTGCTGATGCCAGTTCGGATGCAAGCGTGGGTGTCGGGTCGGCCACTGACCATTCTTCCGACCTGGCCTGGACCGGTGTTCTCGGCAACCCACCCACAGCTCCAAGTTCCTCCCGATCTTGATCCAACATCGCCCCTGACACTTCTCCTATCTGGTCCACTGTTTTGTTTACGCGTGATCGAACACCAATACTACAAAAAAAAAAAACTCCTAAACTAAGATAATATATGTTGCGTGACCTTCCATCCATGGCCACAATTATTAGTTATTGATCTGAATTATGAAGTCTAGTGTATGTTAGGCTAGGGCAAAGCGGGAGCGCAATAAAAGCTCGCTCTCTCGCTCTTGGCGAATTCGCCCCGCTTTGCCACCGTAGGTTAGCTAGAGTAAGAGATTTGAATTGTGAAGAAAATATAGTTGTTCGCCAACCTTGAATTAGATCGAGCGTATCAAGTTTTTCGCCCCGCCAAATAAATAATTTAAATTACAGCCACCCAAAGTTTTCGGTAATTGATTAGAAAAACTCTTCTAATTTTTCATGGCGCCCCCGGGTGGACTGTAAAGTGAATTATAGGCAACAACAATAAGTGACAGTGACACAAGAAATTGCAGTATACATATGCAAACATATTCGTTGCCCGCGTCGTGTGTGTGTGCAATCGGCAATCAATTTGTAAAATATCATCGCGTCGGTCGCGCCAACAATAATTTTTGTGCAAATTCTGCTACCGCCGAGGGATGCCCTGCGATAAAGACAGGAAAGTAGCAGTTGGATTCAAAGATCCAAAAGAGGAATCAGAGGTATTTGTGCAGAAAATTGAAGGCTGAGCAAAAGACATTCAGATCTCTCTTTGAGGTGTCTTGTGCTGAAAACATTGCACATCGCCTTCAATTCTAGGCACAGACGTATGATATACATACATATAGTAGAGCTTGATTGCATGCATTTTAGTAGTAATTGCATAAATATAACTAAAAACACATAAATACATACATATCGACACATACAGACATATGTGAACCGCTATTTGGACGCAACAGTTATATGTACATACATACATCTTTCGTTTACCGCAATCACTGTCGCCCCCCCCCACCCATTTTTATTTTGTTCTACCTTTCTCGTCGTTAGAACCTCAGAAAGTTTGTTCGTTCGTTCACCCAAGCCACGGCGTATAGAAAATATCCACACATACATACAAGCAGCAGCACCGGTGCATTATTTCGTTTTCGCTTCTCCACTGCTGCTTGCGTTGTATTTGTTGGGAGAATTTTCGTTGCCGCTCTTGAGCTTAACGGTGCGCCAAGTGACGCGCTACCCTGTATCTAACGGGTATATTGTTTTCGGCTGTTACTTGCCAAGTGACGCGCTACCCTGTATCTAACGGGTATATTGTTTTCGGCCGTCACTTGCTCTTTCCCTTGATACCTCGTGCCTCGACATTCAATTTAAATTCGTTTTCGATTATCGTTCTCGTTCAAACATTAAAAAAAAAAAAATATATTAAATAAATAAATAGAAATAGTACTGCTTTGTTGCGTAAAATCTTCATACACAAACATTATGGCAGAAAAAAGTAAATCCACTCTTGAAGACTTAAAGATTAAGCTCAAAAGTCGAGTAAAAAGCATTCGCCGCTTAGAGGATCGATTAGATCAAGGGTCGATTCCTTTGCAATTACCGGAATTACAATGTAGATTAGATTGTTTGAATGCTTCAATTGAAAAGGCTAACCATTTGCAGGAGCAAATCGAGGACATAACAGGTGATGATGCATATGCAGCCGAGTTGGAAGAGCTGATAATTGTCACCAAAGGAAAGATAATGTCGCTTATCGCCGCCTTTGATGCAGCAAGCGAGACGAAGCCAGTGTCTTCTTCAGCCCCAACTCATGCTAGACTTCCGAAATTGGCATTACCCAAATTTAGTGGTAAACACTCGGAATTCAAAAATTTTCGTTAGCCTTTTTGAGAGACTAGTCCATAGCGACAACAGCATACCGGTGATCGAAAAATTTAATCATTTGATTTCGTGCCTCTCTGATGAAGCATTAGGAACAATAAAGGCGTTCCAAGTCACCGAGGCAAATTATGAAAAGGCCATGGCTGGCCTAAAACGAGTATATGACAACGATTATTTGATTTTCACGAATAATATTTCCACATTGTTCAATCTGCCGAGAATGTCGCATCAATCTGCATCATCTCTAAGAACTCTAATCGATACTGTTTCGTCGATTTACGGATCGTTACTGTCGATCGGAGATGATACAAAAATTTCGAATGCATGCTCATTCATCTCGTTTTAAACAGAGTCGACCCAGTGACGAAACAAAAGTGGGATGAACAGCTTACTTATGAGAAGTTGCCGCCTTGGTCCGACTTTGGGAAAGTCTTGAATCGTCGATACCAGCATCTGTCTGCTGAGGAATCGACCAAGCCAAGGCAAGACAAAGTCATGCCAAGCAAGCAACATAATCGCAGTTCATTTGCTTGTTCTTCCACTTCCACCAACAGTAGAACTCAGCAAACTTGTAGCTACTGCAATTCAGGAGACCATGTAGTGTCAAATTGCCCTTCATTTTCGCGTCTCTCGGTAATGCAAAGGTTTGAGTTTGCTAAGTCGGCATCCCTATGTGGACGTTGACATGCAATGACTGCATCTTTCAAGAGGCGATGCAGTTACTGCACCGTCAAGTGGCCCGTATGACACCAGCAGAATGCTGTTACGCGCGGATCCCAGGCAAAACGCAGCCCTCCTCCCGCCCAACCGACCGAGGGGCGCTGCCGCATGACGCGCGGTGCGTAGCCGAACCAAACGCGAACATGCAAGAAAGATAGCTATTAGACTAACATTCGAGGAAAATTAGTACTAAACTTACTAAGAAACTAAGCATGCAATCAAAGTACAAATACCACTACAGTTACTAATTAATAGAAAGGTGTGTAAGGATTAATAATTTAATAAGAGGAAGAGATTTAGTGGTGGATATAATATGGTAGAGGGAATTATAATCCGAGCATAAGACCCTAAACGGTTCATGCAAGGAATAATTCGATCTACAAAGTGGAAGGAACAACGGTATAAAATTTCTAGTCAGTCTAATAGGAATCGTGAAGTTTATGCGGCTCAACAGATCAGGGCTGTCTATGTCACCCCTGATCAAGTTGTGCATAAATATCACACCAAGCATTTTTCTACGGTTAACTAAGGATGGGAGGTTTACTAATAGTAGTCTACTAGAGTAAGATGGGAGTCTTACACCCGCATCCCAGTTAAGGCCCCGCAGAGCAAAGAGTAAAAAGTTTTTCTGTACTGATTCTATACGGTCCTGGTGTACTTTGTACTGAGGGCACCATACACAGGAGCCGTATTCTAAGATCGGACGAACAAGCGAGGTATAGAGAGTCTTTGTTATATAGGGGTCGTCAAATTCTTTTGACCACCTCTTTATAAACCCAAGCACGCTCATGGCCTTATTTACCATGGTAGAAATGTGTTCGGAAAACTTTAACTTGGGGTCTAACATAACACCCAGATCATCCACCAGGGTAATTCTCTCAAGAGAACCACCAAATAGGGTGTAGGGAGCCAACAAAGGGCTAGAACGATGAAATGTCATAACTTTGCATTTCGAGGCATTAAGGTGTAACAAGTTTGCACAACACCATGACTGAAAGTTATTGAGATCGGATTGCAAGCGAGAATGAAATGAAATGTCCTTGTACTGGACACAGAGTTTTACATCATCCGCATACATAAGTACTCGAGAGTATGTTAATACTGAAGGTAAGTCATTAATAAAGAGTGTGAAGAGTAAGGGGCCTAGATGGCTGCCTTGTGGTACTCCCGAAGAAACCTTTACTGGTAAAGAGAGGGAGTTTTTGAAGAGGACTCTTTGAGACCTAGAACAAAGATAGCTAGAAATCCATCTCAGGAGGTTGGGCGGAAACCCTAAAAGGTCAAGTTTATGCGCTAAAAGGGAATGGTTTACAGAGTCGAATGCTTTACTAAAGTCGGTGTAAATAACATCCGTCTGTAAGTTACATTGAAAGCCTTTAATAATGAAAGAGGTAAACTCTAACAAGTTCGTGGTGGTTGATCGCCGCCTTATAAATCCATGCTGAGTTGGAGATATAAGTGACTTGCAGAGATGTTGCAAGTGCGGAGTTAAAACCCTCTCAAACATTTTAGGAATAGCGGATAACTTTGCTATACCTCTATAATTTTTTGCATCAGACTTGCTACCTTTTTTATGGAGAGGAATTATAAACGATTCCTTCCAGATCGGGGGGAAGCAAGAAGAATCAATGGATAGGGTGAATAGTTTAAGCAAAGGTCCACACAGAGCCTCGGCGCAGTACCTGAGTACACAACCTGGAACCCCGTCTGGACCCGGTGAAAACACCGGCTTAACTATTCGAAGATCATGAAGTAGGGAACATGCATTTAACAAGGGACTGAAAATGCCGTTCGACCTCGGTTCGACCCATACGGTTGGGTACGGATGACCAGAGTAGCCTTCCTCAGAATAGGTGGTTTGGAAGAATTGGGCAAAAAGATCGGCAATTGCCTGATCATTATTTGCCGACGTATTACAAAATGATAGCGAGGATGGGTGTGCGGACGTTCTACGCTTACTGCTTACGAAGCTGTAAAACTGTTTAGGGTCCTGAGAAAAACGTATCCTGCATCGAGATAGGTAGTTCTTATAGCATTGAGCATTAAGAACTGAAAAGTTTGACCGAGCTAATACATAGCGAGAGTGAGAAGTAGGAGAACCCACTTCTTGAAATTTTTTATAAAGTCTTGATTTTAAGTTTTTTAGACTGGATAACTCTTTGGTAAACCATGGGGGTTTTCCAGATCTAGTCGGACAAGAAAGCGGGACACAAGAATCGAAAAATGTGCCAAGAGCATTGTAAACGAGGGGGAACGTTGTGAGTTGCTGCGGACACCGCAACTCTACGGTTATACCCGATAATAAGTCAGTATGGCTCTCCTCCGGCAGACGCCGCTAATATTAAACGACACGACAAAGAGTGCGTGCGAGAGAGACAGAAAATCAGTCTGAGCGTGACGTCGGGCGCTGCGTGGCCACTGCAAATTGATTTCTTGCTTTTGGCTACAAAAATGATCCGATCTGATCCAGATTCAGCAATCTGATAGATATGGTCATTATCTATGATTCTGCGTTTTTAGTTTTCTCGAATCTGCAATATTGTGGATGCAACAGATTTTCGTCCTTTGTGGGGGCGGAAGGGGGTGGGGCAAAATTCTGAGATATACGTTTTATAGCGAGATCTAACAGAAGTGCGGGTACCAAATTTGGTTACTCTAGCCTTAATAGTCTCTGAGATTTGTGGATGCCCCAGATTTTCGTCCTTTGCGGGGGCTGAAGGGGGTGTGGCGAAATTTTGACACAAAACGGTCAAGGTCCGATATCACAGGAGTGTGGATACCAAATTTGGTTGCTCTGGTTGGTTATAGGTCTTGAGATCCTTGAACTCATATTTTGCAATTGGCAAAACCGACCATGAAACCTGTGTGTTAAAGAGAGAAAGAGCGAGAAAGAATGAAATTGTTTTCTTGATTCTGGCTATAATAATTATACGATCTGGTTGAGATTTTACACTCTAGAACATATAGTCATCCTCTACGATTCTGCGTTTTTGGTTTTATCGTATCTTTAAAAATGTGGATGCCACAGATTTTCGTCCTTTGTGGGGGCGAAAGTGGGCGGGGCGAAGTTTTGAAATATTTTTGTAGCAGTGACATATCACAGAAGTCTGGATCCAAAACATCGTTGCTCTAGCTCTTATAGTCTTTGAGCACTAGGCGCTGAAGGGGACGGACAGACGGACGGACGGACAGACGGACAGACAGACCGGGCTCAATCGACTCGGCTATTGATGCTGATTCCTTCTGGACGTTACACACATCCATTTTCACCACAAATCTAATATACCCCAATACTCATTTTGAGTATCGGGTATAAAGACTTTATACAATTTTATATTTTTTAAAACATAAATTGAAATTAAAAATAATTTAAAATTTGTATTATACAAATTTAATTCAAATAACTTTTTGTTTGTCCAGTGATATCTGTTTAGTATTAAGTATCCTTATGCAAAAAATCTTGCATTCTTATAGCTTATCATTTTTAACTAGATCTCATGAGTTTCCCGGCCTTATTTGGTGTTTGATTCGCCAATAAATATTAATACTAACGTTCGATGATATTTACAATAAAATAAAGCTTATATTACGCCGTTGCGAACAAATCTATAATTCCACACAAGTAATGTATGTACGTTAGGGTTTTGCTTATTTGTATGGGCGAAAAATAATGTTTAATGTTTAATGTTTAGAGTTCAACTATGGACAGTTAAACTGTGAAAAAATAGGAATGTACAAATCATAAAATTATCTGCTACTGGAAAGTACGGTAACACAATACAAGGCGGAAAGAAGTTAACTTAAATTATTCATTAAAGAAGATTTTACTTTGGAAGCGCAAGTATCAAAGGAAACGAGGGGGAACGTTGTGAGTTGCTGCGGACACCGCAACTCTACGGTTATACCCGATACTAAGTCAGTATGGCTCTCCGGCAGACGCCGCTAATATTAAACGACACGACAAAGAGTGCGTGCGAGAGAGACAGAAAATCAGTCTGAGCGTGACGTCGGGCGCTGCGTGGCCACTGCAAATTGATTTCTTGCTTTTGGCTACAAAAATGATCCGATCTGATCCAGATTCAGCAATCTGATAGATATGGTCATTATCTATGATTCTGCGTTTTTAGTTTTCTCGAATGTGCAATATTGTGGATGCAACAGATTTTCGTCCTTTGTGTGGGCGGAAGGGGGTGGGGCGAAATTTTGAGATATACGTTTTATAGTGAGATCTAACAGGAGTGCGGATACCAAATTTGGTTACTCTAGCCTTAATAGTCTCTGAGATTTTTGAATATCCCCAGATTTTCGTCTTTTGCGGGGGCGGAAGGGGGTGTGGCGAAATTTTGAAACAAACTCGTCTCGGTCCGATATATTAGGAGTGTGGATACCAAATTTGGTTGCTCTAGCTTTTGTAGTCTCTGAGATCTAGGCGCTAATGTTTTACTCTAAGCAAAGCCGCCTATGCTACGTGTGTGTTAGAGAGAGACAGGGCGAGAAAAAATGAAATTGTTTTCTTGATGCTGGCTATAATAATAATACGATCCAATTCAGATTCCGCTGTCTTAAAGATATGGTCATTCTCTACAATTCTACGTTTTTGGTTTTCTCATATCTTTAAAATTGTGGATGCCACAGATTTTCGTCCTTTGTGGGGGCGGAAGTGGGCGGGGCGAAGTTTTGAAATATTTTTGTAGCAGTGACATATCACAGAAGTCTGGATCCAAAACATCGTTGCTCTAGCTCTTATAGTCTTTGAGCACTAGGCGCTGAAGGGGACGGACAGACGGACAGACGGACGGACGGACAGACGGACAGACAGACATGGCTCAATCGACTCGGCTATTGATGCTGATCAAGAATATATATACTTTATGGGGTCGGAAACGATTCCTTCAGGACGTTACACACATCCACTCTTACCACAAATCTAATATACCCCAATACTCATTTTGAGTATCGGGTATAAAAATGTTTGTGCCTTTTATGATATCAGTGCACAAGTACAAAGCGGACCAATCAAAATCCCTAATGAGGTTATTAAGCTTCGCAAACTCGGCTTTACGAAAGCAGCGGACACGTTCGGGCAGCCTACTCGACCGATCCAATACAGTTGGTCCTATATCTAGCGACACCTCGAAAGTAGGGTGGTAGGCGTCTTCAGGTATAGTGAGCGGAAGGGCTCGGGTTAACAACACTATGGTCGGATCCGATACAAAGCACAGATCAAGCAATCGACCCAAGGAATTTTTCACATGGTTGACTTGAGACAGGGATAGGTCAAGCAAGCCGTCAACAAAGTCATGTCGTGACATGGGCACTAGGATACTAGACTCGTTTACCGAAGACCAAACAGTTCCTGGCAAGTTGAAGTCACCAAGAACTATCATACGATCTTTATCAGATAGCGAGGAAGAAACAGCGGTTAAAGCGGACAAGTGCTGCTCATAAATTGAAATATCCGAAGAAGGTGGGATATACGAGCAAGTAATGAATATAGCGAAAGCGGGAAGAATCAGTTTTACACACAGGAATTCCAGTTCCTGTTGGACTTGGACTGTGAAGTGTTCCGACGTGAAGTAAGAGTCCACTGCAATTAGAACCCCCCCTGCCCGTCGAGACGAACGGTCCTTTCTAAAAGTTGTGTACCGACCTGCCAAAACCTCGGAACTAAGAATGTCCGGCTTTAACCAGGTTTCAGTAAACACAATAACGTGGGAAGCAAATGCAACACTATCCCGGAAAAGAATGCTGAGCTTACTACGCAAGCCTCTTACATTCTGATAGGTTACTAAAAGAGAAGTTAGTTTTTTGGAAAGGTGGAAGCAAGACGGGAAGTTGAGGAAGAGGAAGTTGAAGTTGAGGGTGGCACACTGGAAAGATTTGGAAGGGATATGGGGGCCTATTCTTCTTCTTAGCCTTAAGCTCCTTCACCACCAAATGCTCCGGCCAAAATTTGGCGGAGCAAATGGTGTCAAATTGAGTTGGGGAGATGCTTATCTTAAACGAGGCTATCTCCCTGGCATAAGAGAAGTTAAATTTCTCCACCTTTAAACCCACGGCTTTTATTTTGCTTTGAATAAAAGCAATTACATTATTAGATGTTAGGTCAGGGGCCAGCCGTGAAACAAAAACTTGTCGTTTTGGTGGGACTCCCACCAGTGGTTTAGTCACCACAGGCCTAGTACCTGTGGTGGCAATATCCGGAGGTCCGGAACGTCTATTTACTGGTGGGATCGGGATAGACGGGACAACTAGCGAACTTGCGGACACCACGGACACGGACGCTGCAGACGTACTTGGCTGCACATTCTCCGAGGCGATGAATTCGGCTACCGAATCTGCATCGCCAGCAGCTGTCGTTGCCCTTGGAGTGGCAAACGAGATCAACTGCTGCACACTTGGAGTGGTCGGAGTCAGTTTTTCGGCGGCGCACGGCTGAGTGACGGTTGGCAATTGCAGATCCCGCGGAGTGACCTTTTTGCGCCTCGGAGACTCATTCAGCAGTTTTAAACCGCTAAACTGAGCCTCCATGGCTAGGAGCCAATCGTATTGGTTTTTAAAACCAACGGTCAGCTCCTTAAAGCCACTCCGCGTCTGCCTCATGAAAGCCACCATGTCTTTCTCCACCGCACGGCATGCCTCGCAACTGTAATGCAAGCCATTACGTTTGGCTATAGCATCACTCACGAGGCCAGAAAATCCAGCGCATTTTGCGTGCACTACGCTGTCGCAGAGCCAGCAGGGGACATTCGGCTGATCGTGGGTGATCTGCTTCTTACAGCTTTTTTTGGCACAGACCACAGCGTATTCCATTTTGTTATTTATTTATATACTATTATTTGCAAAACAAATTGGTATCAGACCAATGTGCCAGACAACGCTCAAAGCGGAATTGGTAAAAAAAAGAGAGCAGAGTGGAGAGCGGTTATAGCGAGAGCTACTAAGCAGAGAGCGCTATTGCTCGGAAAGTTTGAAGAGCGAGAGAGAAAGAACAGTTATTGAAGTTGAGGTGATAGCGAGAGAGTGATAAAACAACAAAAGCTACCAGACGAGAGCGGACTGCAATGCAATGTAATGCGTACTCACTCACTGCAACAACACAAACACAAGCACAAGCACAAGCCGACGCCGAAAAATAAAAAGTTAAATAATGTTTTAACACAAATCAAAAGGCATGCACTCGCGTAATAGAATAGGTTTCCAGATTGTTGTCTGGTTAGGAAGTATAATTAGAATTTAGTTAGGAAAACACCGGCTGTTTATTCAAAACAAAAGGAAAAAAGGAAAAAATGCGGAGCGCAAAACAAAAACACGTCTGATCACTACGAAAGATAATCGGATGCATTAATTGTCTGCGAAAAGGCCACGCTGTTGTAAAATGCAAAGCCAATAAATGTCGAGTGTGCAGCCGCTCACATCATACATTATTGTATCGATACACAGTGTCGGCTAATAGTCTCGCGTTGCCACCACCCCAAGAGAGTCCTTCTCCTCAATCAAATCAGAATCAATCTTCCACGTCACATGTTTTGCATGCGACAGCGTTGGACAGGGTAATTCTGGCTACGTCGATCGTGTCGATCGTCCGAACTAAGAGCGGTGAACACATTCTGGCCAGAGCTCTGCTCGACTCTGGATCACAATCAAATTTTATTACCGAGGACCTCGCTAATCGCTTACAGATCCGTAGAGAGGAGTCCTGTATTAACTTGCTTGGAATTGGTGAATCTAATTCTCAAGTAAAGGATAAAATACACACAGTTGTGAAGTCGCGAATAAATGGTAGTGAGTTCTCCTTTGATTTTTGGATCCTGAAATCAATTTCAGGTTATCACCCTGACCAGTCAGTGAATGTGACTGACTGGCGAATCCCAGAGAACCTACCACTGGCAGACCCTTATTTCTACAAGCCACAAAGAATAGATATGTTAATTGGAGCAGAATCGTTCTTTGAATTATTAGCTGTTGGTCAAATTAAACAAGGTCCTGACTTTCCAACTCTTCAGAAAACCCTTCTTGGTTGGGTTGTGTCGGGAAAATATGTTTCCAGGAGTTCTGCTCCTCAAATTACAAACAGTTTGAGTTGCAGTGAAGAGTTGCTAGTATCCATCGATAGGACCTTGAAAAAGTTTTGGTCACTGGAAGAAATGCCATCTACCAAGAAAATTGCCACACCTGAGCACAAGCTATGTGAAGAACACTATCGTAAGACGACTCAGGTACTATCATCAGGTCGGTTCGAAGTAAGGCTCCCGTTTAAATCAGATCCAAATTGTTTAGGCAACTCCTTTGAGGTTGCGAAACGGCGGTTTTTGTCGCTTGAAAGACGATTGCATCGTAACCCTGAGTTGAAGAAAATGTACTTGGAATTCATGGAAGAGTACCTCTCCTTAGGTCATATGTCTCCTACTGACAATACGATTCCTTCTACTCCACACTACGTAATCCCTCATCAGTGTGTTCTGAGGCCCCAAAGTACGTCTACCAAGCTCCGAGTCGTGTTCGATGCTTCGTCCAAGACGTCCTCACAGGTGGCCTTAAATGACATTCTGATGGTGGGACCTACCATTCAAGAGGAATTATACTCGACACTGCTCCGTTTCCGTCTGCACAGGTTTGCCCTGACTGCTGATGTTAAAAAGATGTATCGCCAAGTGATGGTGAACGAAGCGGATCGGCAGCTTCAGCTCATAGTGTGGAGAAGAGACCCTTCTGAATCCTTGAGATTATACAAGCCCAACACTGTAACCTATGGGACTGGACCAGCCCCATTCTTAGCTATCCGGTGTTTGAAAAGGTTGAGTGAGTCTGCGAAGCTCTCATTCCCTAGAGCTGCTAAACCTATTGGGTCCGACTTTTACGTCGATGACTTGTTGACTGGTGCTGCATGCGTAGAGGAGCTAAGGGCAATTAAGTCCGAAGTGTCTCAGGTTCTTCAGACCGCACGGTTTGAGTTGACTAAGTGGTTTTCAAACTCACCCGAGACCACCGCATCTGAGAGCACAGCCATACCCATAACAATCTCGGATTCAGAGTCGACAAAGGCGTTAGGAATCTCATGGTTACCTACTGACGATGCCTTTAAGTTCAAAATTGACAATTCAGTTATGGGTCTCCGAGCCACAAAACGGAACATACTATCGGTGACATCAAAGTTGTTTGACCCCCTTGGTTTATTAAGTCCTATCGTTATAAAAGGCAAGATCCTATTGCAGGAGCTTTGGCTTAACAAACTAGATTGGGATGAGTCGATCCCGCTGCATTTGGAAACAGCGTGGAATAAGTTGAAAAATACACTATCTCAATTGGAAGACATATCCATATCTCGGTTTGTGTATTCCGATCCGATGTCACCGCTTGTGTTCGCTTCTAGCTCTTGCTTAAGCCGGTTGTGTTTTTTTCTTGCTCCCGCATTCTCCGCCCTTTGCCTAAATATCATACAACATTGTTGTGTCTTTGTTTTGATTTATTATCGCATCTCTTTAATTTGATTCTACTTTGTGTTAACCACCAGTGTTTTGTTTGTAAACAAGTGTTTAATATAAATTCAATATTGCAACGTAACACATCGGCCTCGTGCAGGCAATTTGTTATTGTTTTTTGCCCAGTCTGCTTTTCGTTATCGCTTTTTCGGTGTGCACTGTTCTCACGCATCAGCGTTTGCATCGCCCACACTCTCTCGTGAGCATACGCGGGCTTCTCGCATTGTTGCTTTCACTCTCTCTGGATTGCCTATACTCTCCCTCTCTGTGGACTTTTCTTTTGTGTCTCTGCTTTGGTGAGTTTACTGCTCGTTTTCTGCACTTCGTTGGATCATCTGCTTTGAATTATTGCCGCTGCAGCTGATTGTCTGGCTCGCTCTGCTGTCTGCTCTCCTACTTTACCTGCGATCTCACTCCGTTCTCTTATTATTCGTGCACAGTGATTCTACTGCTGTCAATAATGGCAATCGTTTGTAGTGCAAAGAAATGTGAATTCGGTGGTGTTATCATTGGTGATTCATTTCTTAGCTGCTGGCTGTGCGACAATTTTTCCCACATAAAATGTGCTGGTGGTGGAAATTTTGGCCGGCTGAATGATCTGATCTCGAAACGCATGGGCCTGTCTTGGTCATGTCTGGCTTGTCGGGAGATTGAGGCCGAAATGCGCACATTTATGAGACAGACTCGAACTGGGTTTCTGGATGTCCGGAAACAATTTGTGGCTCTCAACGAGAAATTTCTTGCCCTTGAATCACAGTTTCTTGGGCTCAAACTCTTGAGCGAATCGCCTAGACGGAAAATTCCGCATAATGATACCAATCTCTTGCAACCTAATCCGATTGGTACGCCTGCCTCCCACCTTCATCCATCGGAAGCATTTCCGTGTAGTCATGCCACGCCGTTGTCTGTAAATCCGCCAACGGTGGCTCCGGAGTTCTTTACACCGAGCAATGTGCTTCCTTCGAGCACCCAACTTCCCAACAGCATCAATACCATCCCTGCAGTTTCTGTGGCCGTCACTTCGGACGCGGTGAGTGCTCCTAGTGCGGGTGTGCTGGTTGCTGACGACGTCCTGCCAATTCCTGCTCCAATTCCTGCTCCAATTCCTGCTCCAATTCCTACTCCAATTCCTGCTACAGCCATTGCTGCCAATTCCTCTGCCCTTGTACCGAGATCTCTTTTAGGAGTGGCTCCACCATCTCGATCTCGCTCGGGACTTCAACTTAAAGCAGTGGTCCCTCGGAAAGCAATATTTGTTTCTCGTCTTATTCCTGAGGCTACAACGGAGGATGTTAAACAACATCTTGCCGCTAAACTTAACACTTCGCCTGTTGATATAGTTGTGACTAAATTTACATTTAAACATAAGCGCAACATATCATCCTTTAAAATTCTTCTCCCTGATTCTTTACTATCCTGTTCTCTAGAACCGTCAATATGGCCTGAGCATACAATTGTGCATGAGTTCCTTCTCAAAGATTCGAACTCGAATCCAAGAATTACCGAACATGCTCCAAAAAACTGATGTACTATTTTTCCATGCACTATCAGAACGTTCGCAGTTTGCTGGGAAAGTTGCGTCAAATTCATACTAATAGCGCGTCCTTTGATTTCGATGCCATCGCGTTTACCGAAACCTGGCTTAACTCCTCTGTCAATGATCACGAAATTTTCATTGATAGTTACACTATTTATAGAATGGACCGCCCATCTTTTGCAGGTGGGGTTCTGATTGCAGTTAAATCTGTTTTCTCATCTGAGTTATTCCCATTCAATAACATTCATGGAATTGAATTTGTTGCAGTCAAAGTTCGTGTTGGATCCGCATTTTTCTATTTAACCTGCTCTTACATTCCTCCCAGGTCTGATGCTGAGCTTTACTTACACCACCTCTCAGCAATTAATAATGTTGTTTCTGCATTAGGGTGCAATGATCGAATTATTGTCATGGGGGACTTTAACCTCCCATTTCTTTCTTGGCTGCCTTGTAATGACGCTAACCTGTTGTTTCCCAATTGCCATAATGACTTTATCAATGGGCTAACGGATAATTCCCTTGTCCAAATTAATGCCGTTAAAAACATTAGGGACAGACTTCTTGACCTCGTTTTTGTTAATGATGGTTCTCTTGCTACGGTATCTAGAGCAAGCCCAATATCCCTCCCTGAAGATCCTTACCATCCAACTTTGTTGATATCACTGGAGTGTACACAATCTGGAGGTGCTGACAGTTCCATGGCTCCTTGTCACATAAAGTGTTTTCGCAAAACAAACTTTATTGATTTAGATCTACATCTCTCGCGTGTTGATTGGTCGTTTCTTTATTCATTACCGAACATAGACGCAACTGTTAACTCGTTTTATAGTTCTATTTACTCCGCCCTTAATACGTTTGTTCCAGATATCACTGTACCTGTATCGTCCAAGCCTCCCTGGTTCTCCAAGTATTTGTCATACTTAAAAAATAATAAATCCCGGCTCTATAAAAAGTACCAGAAGTCGGGCTCCACATCGGCCTTAGCTCTATACTCCTCCGCTCGCTCTCTGTTCCTTGCCGTCAATAATCAGTGTTATAATCATTACCTTTCACAATGTAGTAGTAACTTTCGTAGTGATCCTAAAAAATTCTATTCGTTCGTTAACTCTAAGCGCAAGTCAAACGTTTTTCCTCCGTCCCTTCATTACCAGAACAAAAGAGAAGCTTCTGCTGTTGGTATTGCAAATTTATTCGCTAACTTTTTCCAAACAACGTACTCGTCTCATATTTACAACGCATCCACTCCGTATCCGTACCAGCTACCTCAAGCTAACAGCATTTTTCTGCCCTTTTTCGAGGAAAGCGTTGTTCTGGAAGGTTTGTCATCTATGGACATATCGTTTTCTGCGGGTCCAGATAAGGTACCAAGTTGCATCTTAAAGCACTGTGCCCAGTCCCTTTTCAAACCCTTGACCTTTCTCTTCAACCTCTCCTTGGAACAGTCTTGTCTCCCAGTAATTTGGAATGAGTCCTACATCATTCCGCTTCACAAAAAAGGTTCAAGATCAAACATTGAAAACTATCGTGGTATCGCAAAGCTTTCCGCCATCCCGAAGCTTCTTGAGTTCCTGGTCACCCGGCAACTGCAACATCTTTGTTGCAGCTTGATATCTCCGTCGCAACACGGTTTTTTCAGACATCGTTCAACATCGACTAACCTTCTTGAGTTTTCTAACCTAATCCACCGTGGTTTTCAAATTGGTTTGCAGACGGATGTAGTTTTTACGGACTTCAGCAAGGCATTCGATTCTGTGAACCATGCTCTGCTTATTCAAAAGCTCTCTTTATTAGGGTTCCCAACGAATCTTCTAGATTGGATTTTGTCCTATCTCTCTAACCGTACTCAACGTGTTTTGTTTTCTAACGTGTTGTCAAATACTGTTAATGTTACTTCAGGTGTGCCACAGGGAAGTCATCTGGGCCCGCTTCTGTTTATTTTATTTGTGAACGACCTTCCTCAAGTTATAACATACTCTACTACACTAATGTATGCTGATGATGTCAAAATCTGTCTTTCTTACTCTGATTGGTATTTACACACACGCCTTCAACTTGATCTAAGTGAACTACTATTGTGGTGTTCAACTAATCTTCTTTTTCTGAACCTTTCCAAATGCAAACTTATGACATTTTACCGTCGCGCTCCTCATTTTGTCTCATATGTTCTAGGAAATCATGTCCTTGAGCGAATTTCGAGTTCAAATGACCTCGGAGTCCTTTTTGATCATAAGATGTGTTTCAACACCCATATAGCTGCAACTGTAAATAAAGCTAAGGGTGTTTTAGCGTTCATCAAGCGTTGGTCCAAGGAGTTTGACGACCCGTACGTTACGAAACAACTGTACATCTCGTTAGTACGTCCTATATTGGAGTATTGTTCTTGTGTGTGGAGCCCGCAGTATAAAGAGCAGCAGGCTGTTATTGAATCCGTGCAAAAGCAATTTTTAATTTTTGCCCTTCGGAACTTTAACTGGGACTCGGGTAGAATCTTGCCACCCTACCGGTCTAGGCTAAATCTTATTGACCTGCCGTCGTTGCACCATCGCAGAATATGCAATGGCGTAATGTTCGTGCACAAGCTCCTTCTTGGGACTGTTGACTCCCAAACTCTCTTGGGTCAGATTGACTTGGCCGTTCCATCTAGACCTACCCGTACTTTTAGGCCTATCCGTCTACCCATATGTAGGTCTAATTATGCTGATCATGAACCTTTTAGGGTTTTATGCCATAATTATAACTCCCTCTGTCAAACCCTATCCCCTGAACTGTCTCTTAAACTAATTGCATGCAATATTTATAATCATTTAAATTTAGCTAACTTTTAACTTATCTTTTTCCGCCTTTAGTAACTAAGCACCATTATTAACAGATAATTTGTTAATTTAATAAATAAATAAAATAAAGAGAAATACATGCCTTTGCTGACGCCTCCATGAGAGCGTATGGAGCGTGCGTAGTACGTAGCAGAACTGCAGAAGGTTTAAAAATATCATTGTTGACTTCGAAATCCAAAGTAGCGCCGCTCAAGACTAAAACGCTCCCAAGGCTTGAGTTATGTGCCGCTCACCTTCTCGCAGATCTCTGTCACAGAATCAAGCCCCTATTAAACGTGCCCATTGAACGAGTCGTTTATTGGTCGGATTTAGAGGTAACTCTCCATTGGATCCGGTCTCATCCATCGTCGTTGTCGACTTTCGTTTCAAATAGAGTGGCTGAGATTCAAGAGTGGTCAGATGATGCTACGTGGCGGCATGTACCCACGAAACAGAACCCAGCAGATATTGTCCCCAGAGGTTGTGACGTCGACGAAATCGTTCAGTCAATTTGGTTCGAAGGACCATCATTTCTGAAAGAGGAAGAAGAAAACTGGCCCAAGAACGCTCATTTCGAACACTCCGATGATCTTCAGCTGGAAAAGAGGAAGACTGCGGTCGGGTTGACCGCGGCTGTGCGAAGTTCGGAGCTGTTAGATGTCATCGAGGGATTCTCGTCACACCTCAAACTGCTTAGAGCGTTCGTGTATGTGTTCCGCTTTATAAGAAAATGTAAAGACCCAAGCCTAAATTTTGAAAAAACTGTCTCACCGACCGAATACAATGAAGCTTTTTATAAAATTGTCGAAATCATCCAGCATCACGAGTATCAAGGAGAAATTGAAAAGGTTAGGAAAGGATCTACAACTGGTCCTAGTCTTCAGCGGTTGAACCCATTCATCCATGAAGACACAGGGACTTGGTGCAACTTTTCGTTGTTGCGAGTGGGGGGGCGACTAGCCAAAGTTCCTATATCATACGATGCCAAGTTTCCTCTGCTTTTGACTAAGCGCTCGCAATTCGTGCGAAGCTATATTCGTCATCTGCACCATTCGAATTTTCATGTCGGCTCACGAGCACTTGTGAGCATCCTTCGACAGAGCGTGTGGATAGTGAACGCTCAGGAGGTCTGCCGTCAGACAGTTCGATCGTGTATGCGCTGTTTTAAATGCAAGCCTCGATTGCTGACGCAACTCATGGGGAATTTACCCGCAGATCGACTCCGTGCTCTCCGCCCATTTTCAATTTGCGGCGTTGATTTTTGTGGACCAGTGCACACGACATTGAAAATTCGCGGAAGGCCCCCATACAAGTCATACATTGCGCTTTTTGTTTGTTTTGCGTCCAAGGCGGTTCACCTAGAAATAGTTTCCGATCTAACCACTGATTGTTTTTTGTTGGCTTTTCAAAGGTTCGTCGGGCGCCGAGGATATCCCCAAGTCGTTCATTGCGACAACGGGACGAACTTCGTCGGAGCGAGCCGCCATCTCAGCGCTCTGCGGATCAGGCTCAAGGAGCAAGGAGACGCAATTCGCGACTTCGCGTCAAAGAACGGATGCGAATTTGCGTTCATACCGCCGCGAGCTCCTCACATGGGAGGGCTATGGGAGGCAGGTGTAAAAACTGCCAAGAGCCTACTCCTACGGGCGGTAGGCAGCGCGCTCCTAACCGCCGAAGAGCTCGCCACAGTCCTCGTCGGCATCGAGGCCATAATGAACTCGAGGCCGCTGGGAGCCATCAGCCAAGATCCAAGCGACGGCGAGGCCCTAACACCCGGGCACCTGCTGACAGGCGGGTCGCTCATCGCCCCCCCAGCACTGAGGACTCCGGACCAGGAGAGTCTCAGTTGCTTGCGGCGATGGCCACTTGTCTCGTCAGTCAGGCAAGCGTTTTGGCAGCGATGGTCCCGCGAATATGTCCTGGGGCTGCAAATTCGGGGCAAATGGCACCAGCAGCAACCGAACCTCGAGGAAGGAGACCTCGTCATCGTGGCCGAGGACAATCTGCCGCCTCAGGAGTGGCTCGTGGGGAGGGTTATCGCCACGCACGCAGGAGAGGACGGCATGGTCAGGGTCGTCGAAATAAGGACTAGCACTGGAGCGGTTTTTCGGCGGCCCATACACAAATTAGCGCCGCTCCCAATGTGTTGAAGCCGATGCAGGCGTTCAACGGGGCCGGTGTTGCGTGACCTTCCATCCATGGCCACAATTATTATTTATTGATCTGAATTATGAAGTCTAGTGTAAGTTAGGCTAGGGCAAAGCGGGAGCGCAATAAAAGCTCGCTCTCTCGCTCTTGGCGAATTCGCCCCGCTTTGCCACCGTAGGTTAGCTAGAGTAAGAGATTTGAATTGTGAAGAAAATATAGTTGTTCGCCAACCTTGAATTAGATCGAGCGTATCAAGTTTTTCGCCCCGCCAAATAAATAATTTAAATTACAGACACCCAAAGTTTTCGGTAATTGATTAGAAAAACTCTTCTAATTTTTCAATATATATAAATAAATAATAACATAAATGTATATTCGGTCGACACCTAAGACGTTGTGAGGAACCGCGGTTCCCACAGGCCGAATTCGACCGAAGCACAGCCGGATAAGCCTGTGGAACGGCCGGATAAAGGCTGATGGATGGCCGGATAAGGCGAAGGTCAGTCCGGATACCCGCGGATATCCGGATACGGCGAAGTGGCCCGCTCTCGGAGAGAAAGACACGCGAGAGGCAGAGGAGACGGCGGGATCGGGCCGGCAGTGGTCCGACGCATGACCAAATAAAGGCATGGGATCACGCCACCGGCCAGGTCCCGTTACGAAGGCCGTGGAAACCAGGAGACGGCGATGGAAAGTTACCGACGCCGAGCCGGGGTCCCGTTAAGGCGGGGTTATAATAGGAGGCTGCGGCGACGAAGCGAGATCTTTCGTGGATGAGTGGTCGCGCGCGCACATTGAAACCCCGCCGAAACGTAAAAGTGATACCCGGTACGGTTCGAAGAAGTGCAGTGAAGTGAATACTGCAACAGGAAAACAGGCCCCGCCTGCCCCCAGAGTGAGTATAAGTTAAGACGTGATCTACATCTACCGGCGGAAGCTAGCAGAGGAGTGCGAGACGTGGAGCGCAGATTTGAGTGGCGGGCCAAAGCGATAGCTGAGGTCAACTTGCCCCAATCATTAGCCTCAACGCTGCCACACTCGAAGAGAGCCCGGGCGTGGTGGAGATCCATAGCTAAGTAAAATTGTCACATCTAGCCCTAAGTCCTAATATAATACGAATAAAACGAAATTAGATTACAGAAAAGCAAGGTTTTATTATTTGTCGTTGGGGGCAACAATACAAATACGTTGCAGCGAATCTACCAACCGCTGAGCGAGCCCAGCAAACTCAAGCGGCCCAAAAAGTAGGTTCGTTACAACTGGCGCCCAACGTGGGGCCTACAACGACGAATAGTAGGACAAAGGCAGGAGAGATATAGACGAGAGAATGGGGAGGGGACAATGGATCCACCGGTTGAGAAAGGAGGAGCTTGTCCAATGCGGCCACGCCTTCGGCGTGCGTCTGGAGGGCACAGTGGACGAGATGAGAAGAACATTCAAGGAGTGGATGAGGGAACACGAGGATGAGTCAGAGTGGGCTGACCTGATTGAGGTATGGGAGTGTCGGGCGGACAGGTCCTCGCCGACACCCCGGGCGGACGACAAACAGGCCGCGTACGAGCACCTGGCACCCCCACCCGGCGCAGCCGCGGCGGCGCTGTGGAGGTCCGCTGTCGAAATACAACGAGAATTGATCGCGAGTCCCTCAGTGCCGATACCGGAACGCTCGCACACAGGGACGCCTAGCAGGTCCCGCCACCAAGGAAGGGATCGAAGCCGAGAGGCCGAAAGGGGGAGAACCGAACCAGCCACCATACGGCCGGCACACCTGGACTACGCCAGAGTGGCGAAACAGGTGAGAGAGTGGTCGTTCCTTTTCGACGGGACGACGAAGCCTCTCGAGTTCTTGGAGCAGGTCGAGTGGTCCGCCGAGACGTACGGTCTGGATCCAAGGGCGATGCCAGAGCTGCTAAAGGGGCGGGCGCTGATGTGGTTCGTGGCGAACAACCGACAGTGGAGAACGTGGAAAGAGTTCTCGTCCAGCTTCCAGGCTTACTTTCTGCCACGGGGATATTTTGAAAAGTTGCTGCAGGAAGTGAGGATGCGGAAACAGAAATGGGGCGAGCCATTCAAAGAGTATATGGTAGAGATGCAGACACTTATGCGACCCCTGAAATGTCCCCAAGAGGAGCAAACGGAGCTGATTCGTGAGAATAGCATGCCCGATCTGAGAGCGTATATGAGGCCACACCGGTGCCGGGATCTCGACACCATGATGGAATTGGCAGACGAGTTCGAGGCGTTGGAGAGGGACCGCCTAGAGTTCCAACGAGAGAATCCAACCGTGAAAGCCCGGCAGCGAATCACTTCCACAAGCCGGCCGAGACGACGGCATGTCGACGGTGCAAAGACGGCCCGCTGGAAGGAGCAGCACGGGAGGAAAGGGGAGTGCGTGTCCTTATGCCAACACCGACCAACGGCAATATCAAGAATGGATATGCCGGCCCAGGCGTGCCGGAGGTGGGGGAGCGCGGAGCATTGGAGCCGGGAGTGCAACGCCCGACCCCTCACCTATTGCTGGAGATGCGGAAAAGTGGGCATCTCGGCATGGCAGTACTGCAGGAAGACGGGAAACGCCCCGTGACCCACGCCGCGGAGGGCCGTGCCAGGGTCGCAAGAAACGGTCCCTCAAGCCTAGTCGGCAGGCTGACCAGCGAGGCGGAGCAGTTATCCGCAGTAGTGGAGGTCGCGGGCATGGAGCTGCAAGCCACGGTGGACACAGGAGCAACCAGCAGTTTCGTCAGCCACGAGCTGGCGGACCGACTAAAGGGTGAAGGCCGGGAGGCGGCGGCAAGGAAAAGGGTGAGGTTGGCGGATGGCCATAGCCAGGAGGTCACGTGCCAGATTGAAACGAAGGTATGCTTTGGGAACAAGGAGATCCCAATGGTGTTACTCGTATTGCCGGGTGTGATTTATGAGTTGGTTTTGGGATGGGGTTTTCTCCGCGCGATCGGGGCAGTGGTGACCTGCGCAGGGCACAGGGTGGTGATCCCTGCCCAAGATCGGGAACGAGGAGACCAGGAAGAAAGACTGTCCGTGGCCAAGGCCGAAGCTGGGGACACGGCTCCGGAGTCCGACAACAAAACGGACACGACCCTAAGAGTGGCCGCCAGAGAGGTGTCCGCGGGCATGAGGCAGGATGAGGGGGCGAGGGAAGAGCCAGTGGAGGAATTCTTAGCCCGAGAGTTGGAGGCGTTTTCCAAAATCGAGGGGGTGTCTAATGTGGCGGTGCACACAATCACCATGAGTGACCCGCAACCGATTAAGCAAAGATATTACCCGAAGAACCCCAAAATGCAGGCCGAGATTAACCAGAAAGTGGACGAACTACTAGAAATGTGATGCATAGAGCCGTCAAAGAGCCCCTACAGTTCGCCTATAGTGATGGTGAAGAAGAAAAATGGCAAGTGGAGATTGTGCGTGGACTTTCGTCAAGTAAACGCGAGATCAATAAAGGACGCGCACCCAATGCCCAGGATCGACTACATACTCGATCAACTGCGGGAAGCGAGATTCATCAGTAGCCTGGATCATGGATATTGGCAGATCCCCATGGCCGATCATGGCGTTCACGGTGTCCGGAAAGGGGTTATACCAATGGAAGGTGATGCCGTTTGGGTAACACTCCGCGTCGGCCACCTTTCAACGGGCGTTAGACCAAGTGATTGGGCCAGAAATGATACCGCACGCGTTCGCGTACCAGGATGACATAGTGGTCATCGGGCGAACGGAGGAAGAACACCGAAGAAACCTGAAAGAGGTGTTTCGACGGCTGCGCATGGCTAACCTGCGACTGAACGCAGACAAGTGCGAGTTCTTTAGAAAAGAGCTGCGGTATCTGGGCCACAAGGTGACCGGCGAGGGGATATGTACAGTCCCCGAGAAAGTCGCAGCCATAGCCGAACTGAAACCGCCGAGAAATATCAAGGAGCTGAGACAGTACTTGTGAGTGGCCTCATTGTACCGGCGGTTCGTGCCCGACTTCGCCACCCTCGTGCAGCCACTCACCGGGCTCCTCAAGAAGAAGACGGAATGGGTCTGGACACAGGAACGGCAGGAAGCGTTCGAGGAGGTGAAAAGACGACTAGTGGCGGACCCCGTGCTGGCGTGCCCCGACTTCTCGAAGAAGTTCATCCTGCAGACAGACGCCAGTGATTACGGGCTGGGGGCGATTCTCACGCAGGAGACGGAAAGGGGCGAACGGGTAATATTGTAGTATGTTGTATGCCAAATAGGCATATGCCCTCCGTATTGTAGTGTATACAATATGTCAAGTGGTCATATGCCTAAAGTTAATGTAGAGTATCACGCTCATAAACATAAAGACACTTTGTCCCAATGTTTACGTAACACAACCACACTCAAGAGCCGTAATACGATCAGTCCCTTATATGTGGACTGGCCTGCAGCGTGAGAACTGCAGTGTCGGCAATATATTCCAAGTGGTCAAATGAGCATTCCCATGTATATGCCTTCTGCATGTACATTCATACAAATATGCATACACCAATATACTTACACATAAATATAAGACATAGATATAAGCATTGCATGTTTCGGGTTAGCTGAACCCAACATGAAATTATAAGAATCATTCGGAATAAAGTAACACTGCGGAGCAGACGCTCCAAGAATTGAAGTTATCTTATTATCACATTATTACTATTATTATCACACTTATTACATGGCGACCGTGACAAGTTTCACGAAGCTGTAATGCAATTATAAAAGCATTATTAAAAATAACATAAAAAGTGCAACAATATATAAACAATGCGCAAAAATGTGCGACAATTAAAAATATTCAAAATGTGTGTGTATTCTGATTATTACTTTAACATACATATATAAAGAATACTAACAAACAATAAGACAAATTAAAAGTAAAACAACACATGGGTAGCCTGTGCGATGACCAGCGCCGGCACCGCTTAACGCGCCCAGTTAAGCCCTAATGAGTGACGACAACATAGATTCTGCTCCTATTGAGCAAAGGGACGCACCTTCCATTTAGGAGTACCTGGAGGTGTTT
Organism: Drosophila miranda; assembly: GCF_003369915.1. Lineage (NCBI taxonomy): Eukaryota > Metazoa > Arthropoda > Insecta > Diptera > Drosophilidae > Drosophila > Drosophila miranda. Next base: position 33,079,911 of record NC_046674.1, read on the forward strand.
CCAAATGATGGACCACGCCCACTCACAATAGCTGAGTACCGGGAACGGCAGAAAAAAAAACTACAGAGAAAAAAAAGACAAAACGTGGAGGACAAGTGAGAAAGCTACTTCAACAAAAGCGCCTGCAACAAGATTTTCTGGCGGCAGCGACGACACCAGAAGACCGACAGCGCTACATAGAGCGCATCAACAAATTAAAAGCTGAATTAAAACTTCGCAACCGAGCGAAGCCACGCAAGGGGGCCGCAAATATGCGTAAGCCTTAACTTGCCATAGATTTAATTTCTACATGCGAATTGACGCACGTTAGTGCACGTCGCAAAACACTAAAACCTGTTAGGCTTTCATTACTAACATATGTGGTTGGAGAACTTTTTTTTTTTATATGAAATGTAACTTTGAATTGTGAGCCAACCACATAAACTAAATAACTAACTTTTCCATGTCTCTAGCGCTGAGTATTTATACTCAGCTGCGTTTAAAAACTTTGTGTAAATGATAAATCTTGCAATAAGTTCATTGCAATGAAAATATCACTCCAATTTTTATTTTCGATTTTCAAAGGGAGGAATATATTTTTTCTTTCTTTATAAAATCCCATATAGATTAAAATAAAAAGATTAAATAAAAGACTAAACCAAGATTTTGGAAATAAAATTCATTTTTCTTTCATTAACGTTAGAACGAAAAAAAAAATTCTTTTAATTGAATATATAAAAACAATTAAACCTACATAATGGGGTGGTTTAGTGATTCTAGTGAGGCAAAAGACAATACTGCCAACGTTGTAAACAACGTCAAGATAATTGATCACACGGATGACATAAACTCATTGTGGATCCTGTTATTAATTATCACGATAGTATTGGTTTTGCAATTTCTGCTTACACTCTATGTTAAGCATAACAAAATTATCAAGAAAAGATACATGAGTAGGGCAAATAACCTAGATAATATCTAGAAATGAATAAAGAGAAAATAGATCACGTCTACGAAAGCTATCCAAATTTTCGCATTAATGCGATTAAAGTTTTACATTCGCATAGCGAATACATATCAGTACATTAGTTTGAGACTGATTATATAGAAGCTTTCGACGCAATCTGTAGCCCACTTATTCACTGCGATAAAGCAGAAAAGGCAATGGTACTTTCAACACTACCATATGTCAAGGTAAAATTAATAAAAGAAGAAGACCCATATTTAGGTATAGGAACCATATGGTTAGTACGCTTACAAAAGTAAGATAATTCCATTAAAAGAATGGAATGGAACGAAATCGCGAAACATATAGACTCATTTCGTTACAAATTCGATAAATCTTACAAATGCATTAATAAAGATGCAGTCATAAAAGCGGAAACTCTGAAAAACCATATAGAAATATTAGTAAGGGAACATAATAATATTACCTAAGTAATAGTTACCTTAGTAAATCGTTTCGAAAACAAATTCACATCTGAGCACAAAAGTAAATGTTTAAGGGTAATAAAATCCCTAAACACAAGATTAATTACTGTCACCAATAGGCGACACATTCAGATAAAAGTGTCAGAAAGTCTAAATCAATTGGCGGAATTTGATCCCGACCAATTAAAAGAATTAGACGAATCGACTCAGTCAAGCGACGCTGAACCTGATAGTGACATCGAAACACTAGAAGAAAGCGATACAATCGAAATCCTGCAATCATTACGCAACTGTCAAATGCAGTAAAAGGAGAATCGGTAGAAGTTGTATCTGCCAAGCTACTTAATCTGCAACAGAAAAACAAAACGGCTAACCAATACACCCAAGAGGTGGAAAAACTGGCAAAGGCCCTTGATGGAGCCTATATAAGTGAAGGTCTAAGCCAATCACTTGCAAACAAATACAGCACTACAACAGCTGTAAAAGCTATGACCCTAAATTGTTCGATTGATAAGGTAAAACTTATCATGCAGGCAGGCACATTCACAAATATGAATGATGCCGTTTCCAAATTTGTCAATAGTTGCACGGAGGTAACAGGTCAAAGTAACACTCTCCTGTATTATCGACGAGGTGCAAATCACAATAATAGAGGAGGCCGAGGTTATAATCGTGGCAGAAATTACAATCACAACTATTATAACCGAGGTGGTAACAACAACAACAACAATAATTACAATAACCGTGGAGGAAGACGAGGCCAAAATCGAGGAAGAGGCCGAGGTAACTCCAACCAAGGTTACAATAATAACAATGTGAGAGTGACGCAAAATGCGTCGGAAAACTCTCAGTACCCTTTAGGAAACAATCAGTAAATGCAAAGGTTCATTCCATCAATTACAGTCTTAATATATTTGTCACTTTTTATAATCATTCAACTGAAAATAAACTCACATTCCTAATTGATACAGGTGCAGACATCTCACTTTTAAAAATAAATTCAGATAATTTCAATATTCAAGAAGACAAAATTATAAACATCCAAGGCATAGGCCAAGGTGTTATAAAATCTCAAGGAACAACTTCAATAGAACTTCAATCAACAAAATATATTATTCCACACGAATTTCATTTGGTAAATTCAGATTTTTCAATACCGTGTGATGGAATAATAGGCATTGATTTTATAAAAAAATTCAATTGCCAATTAGACTTCAAGCCAATTGAAGACTGGTTTATAATTAGACCTCAAAACTTAAATTATCCTATTTATGTTCCGATAACATATAGTGCTGGCAACAATACAGTTCTTCTGCCAGCCAGATCCCAAGTAATTCGAAAAATAGACATTAATACAGTAAACGATTATGTATTTGTTCCTAATCAAGAAATACATAATGGAATTTATGTTGCAAATACAATAGCAGCATCCAAACATGTCTACATTCGCCTTCTAAACACAACTAATTTCGACCAATTGGTCAAAGTGAACAAAATCCAATATGAAAATTTAACAGATTACGACATTCATAACACTAATCCAGAAAATAGAAGCGAACAAGTACTTTCAAAGTTAAAGAAAAATTTTCCAGAACTATTCAAAAATCAACTAACAGAATTATGCACCAAGTATAGTGATGTGTTCGGACTGGAAACCGAACCAATAGCGACAAATAATTTTTATAACCAAACATTGAGACTTAAAGATGATGAACCCATTTATATTAAAAACTACAGAAGCCCGCATAGCCACGTTGAAGAAATTCAAAAACAAGTAGGGAAATTAATAAATGACAAAATCGTAGAACCGTCTGTATCCGAGTATAACAGCCCACTCTTGTTAGTTCCGAAAAAATTACCAAATTCGAAAGAAAAGAAATGGCGATTGGTAATTGACTATCGCCAAATCAACAAAAAACTACTTTCTGATAAATTCCCGCTCCCCAGAATTGATGATATTCTAGACCAACTGGGCAGAGCTAAATACTTTTCATGCCTTGACTTAATGTCAGGTTTTCACCAAATCGAACTTGAAGAAAATTCAAGAAATATAACATCTTTTTCAACGAGCAATGGCTCATATCGCTTCACGCGATTACCATTTGGTCTTAAAATAGCACCAAATTCATTTCAGAGAATGATGACAATAGCATTCTCGGGTTTAGAACCCTCTCAGGCATTCCTTTATATGGATGACTTAATGGTGATAGGATGTTCCGAAAAAAAACATGATTAAAAACTTAACTGATGTTTTTAATGTATGTAGGAAATATAACCTAAAGTTGCATCCAGAAAAATGTTCATTTTTCATGCATGAAGTGACATTCTTGGGTCACAAATGCACTGACAAAGGAGTATTGCCAGATGACAAGAAATTTGACGTCATCCAAAATTATCCTGTCCCTCAAGATGCGGACAGCGCGAGACGATTTGTAGCATTCTGCAATTATTATCGTCGATTTATAAAAAACTTCGCCGACTATTCACGGCACATATGTAACTAGATTATGTAAAAAGAATGTTCCTTTTGAATGGTCAAGTGAATGCCAAAACGCATTCCAATACCTTAAAGAAAAGCTTATGCACCCCACATTATTACAATATCCTGATTTTCGCAAAGAATTTTGCATTATAACAGATGCTAGTAAACAAGCTTGCGGAGCGGTTCTAACTCAGAACCGTGACGGAATTCAGCTCCCAATAGCTTATGCATCTCGTTCATTTACAAAAGGTGAAAGCAATAAGAGCACAACAGAACAAGAGTTAGCGGCAATTCATTGGGCAATTACCCATTTCAGCCCATATATTTATGGCAAACACTTTACTGTTAAAACGGATCACAGACCATTAACATATCTTTTTTCTATGACTAATCCCAGTTCGAAATTAACTCGCATGCGGCTAGAACTTGAAGAATATGACTTCACAGTAGAATACCTAAAGGGGAAAGATAATTTTGTAGCAGACGCACTTTCACGTATTACTATAAAAGAACTCAAAGACATGCAACATAAAGTCCTGAAAGTCACTACCAGGCGACAAAGTAGACAAAATAAAAACTGCACAGTAGAAAAATATGTACTTCTGCCAAGGCAAAGTCTTAAAAATGTATCTAAGCCCAACGTACATGAAGTCATTACAAATGATGAGGTACGAAAAGTAGTGACCTTGCGCATAACAGAATCTGAATGTTTATTTAAACATGGAAATAAAATTATCGCAAGAATTGAAGTTAGCGATTTATATACTAATGGAATTCTCGACCTAGGTCAGTTCTTCCAAAGGCTCGAAAAAGAGGCCGGTATATTAAAAATCAGCCAACTCAAAGTGGCACCGAGCGAAAAGATCTTTGAATCAGTTTCAATAGATTCTTTTAAAAATATGGGCAATGAAATATTAAAATCTTTAAGAGTAGCGCTACTCCAGCCGGTGACCCAAATAACAGATGAAAAAGAGATACAACAAATATTGTCTACATACCATGACGACCCAATTCAAGGAGGCCACAGTGGCATAACAAGAACGCTAGCGAAAATAAAAAGACACTAATACTGGAAAAATATGACACGTCATATAAAAGAGTACGTACGTAGATGTCAAAAATGCCAAATGTCTAAAACAAAGACTCACACAAAAACTCCTTTGACTCTTACAGAAACACCTGTGAATGCTTTCGATATAGTAATAGTGGATACAGTTGGTCCGCTACCTAAATCAGAAAATGTTAATGAATACTTAGTCACATTAATTTGTGACCTTACAAAATATTTAGTAGCCATTCCAATAAAAAGTAAAAGCGCAAATAATGTCGCAAAAGCTATATTCGAAAATTTCATACTCAAGTTTGGTCCAATGAAGACGTTCATCTCGGACATGGGAACAGAGTATAAAAACCAGATTTTAACTGATCTATGCAAGTATATGAAGATCGAGAATCTCACCTCTACACCTCTACCTCTAATCTCACCAAACATTAGGGACAATAGAACGATGTCATCGAACGTTTAATGAATACATTCGTTCTTACATCTCTGCAGACAAAACTGATTGGGATGTCTGGATTCAATATTTCACTTATTGTTTCAACACGACACCATCAGCAACGCATGAGTATTGTCCATACGAACTAGTATTTGGCAGACTACCAAAACAGTTCATAGATTTAAACAGAACTTATTACATAGATCCTATTTACAATTTAGATGACTACTCTAAGGAAATAAAGTTTAGATTAGAAATTGCATACAAAAGAGCTAGAATTATGTTAGAAAAAGCCAAGGCTTATAGGAAATTAGCATACGATGAAAAAACAAGAAATTTTGAATTAAAAGTAGGAGATAAGGTACTTATAAGAAATGAAGCAGGCCACAAATTAGACCCAGTATATTTAGGACCAAATATAGTAGAAAAAATAGAGGATAATGATAACATTTACATTAAAGATAGTAAGAATAAGAAACAAAAAGTACATAAGGATAGGTTGAAAATATATAATCAATGAAACGTTTCATGAAAGAGAAAAAAAAGGGGTCTGATCAACCTAATAAAATTTAAAAAAAATATATATATATAATAAAAAACAAATGGGAATAAAATAGAGAAAATTTAAATTCTTCTAGGAAGGTCGAATGAAATATTAAGGTTGAATGGAGTTAAAGTAAATCAAATATATTCAAATAAAAAAAAAAGAAGTTATATATCAATGAACACAAATATTTTAAAAAAGAGATAATCAACATACAAGATATCAAAAAAAAAAAATTTTTTCAAAATAACTACATAATTATATTACGTTATTTCTCTAAAAAGGGAGGTGTAGTATGTTGTATGACAAATAGGCATATGCCCTCCGTATTGTAGTGTATACAATATGTCAAGTGGTCATATGCCTAAAGTTAATGTAGAGTATCACGCTCATAAACATAAAGACACTTTGTCCCAATGTTTACGTAACACAACCACACTCAAGAGCCGTAATACGATCAGTCCCTTATATGTGGACTGGCCTGCAGCGTGAGAACTGCAGTGTCGGCAATATATTCCAAGTGGTCAAATGAGCATTCCCATGTATATGCCTTCTGCATGTACATTCATACAAATATGCATACACCAATATACTTACACATAAATATAAGACATAGATATAAGCATTGCATGTTTCGAGTTAGCTGAACCCAACATGAAATTATAAGAATCATTCGGAATAAAGTAACACTGCGGAGCAGACGCTGCAAGAATTGAAGTTATCTTATTATCACATTATTACTGTTATTATCACACTTATTACAATATCATATGCTAGCAGGACGCTAAACGGACCCGAAAGGAACTATTCGGCGACCGAGAAAGAATGTCTGGCCATTGTATGGGCCATCCGCCGGTTGAGGCCATACTTGGAAGGATATCGCTTCAAGGTGGTCACGGACCACATGGCTCTGAAGTGGCTAAATAGCATAGAAAGTCCGTCGGGGAGAGTGGCGAGATGGGCATTAGAGCTACAGCAGTACGACTTTGAAGTCGCGTACAGGAAAGGACAGCTCAATGTGGTAGCCGACGCACTCTCCCGACAACCGTTGGAGGAACGATGCCGTCGGATAGGACATGAGGAGCGAACTCAACCAGTGAGCGAGCCGCCCTGCAAGTGGTTAGAGGGCATGGTAGAAAAGATCAGAAAGGAATCCCCAAAGTACCCCGACTATGTGGAGAAGGGGGGAAACTTGTATCGGCACATTCCTCACCGGGCAGGGATCGAAGAAGTCGCCTCGTGGAAACTGTGTGTGCCGAAAGATGCCCGGGAAAGGGTTTTAAAGGAAAGCCACGATAACCCGGAAGCAGGCCACGCCGGCGGGAGGAGAACCGCGGCACGGGTGGCGGCAAGATATTACTGGCCAGGGATGTACAGGGACGTTAGGGCCTACGTGCGAAAGTGTGAACTATGTCTTCGTTTTAAGCCAAGTCAGCTACAAGCAGCAGGGGAAATGTTGACACAGGTGCCGGAAGAACCGTGGGCAACGGTATGCGTTGACTTTGTGGGTCCTCTGCCGAGGTCGAAGCATGGGAACTCGATGCTGTTGGTGCTAGTGGATCGATTCTCAAAGTGGACCGAGTTGGTGCCGCTGAGGAAGGCCACAGCCGAGGCATTAATAAAGGCCTGTCGAGAGCACATAATAGCCCGTTTTGGGGCGCCCAAAGTCTTCATTACGGACAATGGGGTGCAGTTTACAAGCAGGACATTTAAAAGATTCCTGGAGCAGCTAGGAGTCCGCCACCAGTTTACGGCGCCATACACGCCACAAGAGAATCCGATAGAGCGAACGAACAGAACGGTAAAGACCATGATAGCCCAGTTCACCGAGGGTGATCAAAGGTTGGGACGAAAAATGGCCGGAGCTAATGCTGGCCATGAATTCGAGAGTGTCGGATACAACGTGATATTCACCGGCGTTCGTGGTGCAAGGAAGGGAACCCCGGCTGCCAAAGGCCCTATATGACGAGGAGACGGTAGGCACGGGACAAGGCACATAGACGCTGGATGAAAATGCGAAGAAATTAAAGGAGCTGTTTCAGTTGGTTCGACGCAACTTGGAAAGGGCAGCCCAGGATCAGGCCAGGCATTATAATCTGAGAAGGAGACCGTGGAAACCCAGAGTGGGAGAGGTCGTATGGGCCAAACAGCACCACCTTTCCAATGCAGCGGAGGGATTTGCCGCGAAGCTGGCACCAAGGTACGATGGGCCATACCGGATAGAGGACTTTATATCCCCAGTTATCTGCCACCTAAGAAAGGAGGGCGACAGGAAGAAGAGAACGGCACACATACGAGATCTGAAACCCCAACCCGAGGAGCGAGAGACACAGGGGTGAAGGGGAATGGCTATAATGGGTCGCCCTTAAGGGTCACGCAGGACCAGTAACGGTAGAGTGCCACGCAGGACACTGGGGAAGGGTGCCGCGCAGGACACGCACGAGACTCGTCAGCACGTAGGGTGACGGACTTGTGCACTTAGACTAAAAACAAAAAAGGGAACAGGAAGACCGTGGTTGGAGAAATCTGAAAAAAGGAGAAAATTAGTCAGAATAAAAATAAAACGAGAAAAAGAAAAGCACAGCAAACCTGAACAGGAAACTCGTCACCCAAACCTGGGAAGCGAATCCTGGGTCGGGGAGGGTAAACTCAGTCAGCGGATGACCAAACAAAAACCAGGGGCCAGGCTCACGCCTCAACGCGGACTCACAGGGCAACTACGAGCGTCTGGCCGGAACGACGGGTGCCGCTCATGCGTGGACGATGATCGGATGATCCTCGGGTCCGAGCCACTGTGTGAGGCAGACATCCGTCAAATGAGTCCGGCCGGAGGCGCGTAGGAGTTGCTCTGGAATGTGAGCCAAAGATTCCAGCCCGGGCGGAGGGTCGGAGGACCCGTTGTTCACGAGCGGAATCGCGGCAAACGGCCCGCATGCAGAGGGCGAGCTGGAAAGGGAGGAAGGTTTGAATAAAGTCATCCGGGGCGGGAGAACTCACCCAGGCCAAGGAGGGTCCAATCAGCACGGGATGACGAAGACAGGTCAACGTTAGCATGTATGAAGTAAATATAAATTAAAATAAACAGAAGTAAAGGGTTAAATGAAAATTAGAATAAGAAAAAATAAAGGGTTAAATGGAAATCAGAATAAGCAAGAATAAAATGTTTGAATAAAAATCAAAATAATCATAAACGGGAAGGGGGTGGGTCCATCAAAGATGGAAAAGTGTTATCTAATATCCAACAAAGATCCTCGCCGTTGGTGTCACCTGCACCATCGGGACACGACTCGGTGTCGCCGACGGTGTCGTCGGAGGAGAGCGCCGAGGATAGCGACGACGAAATCCACATCACCGACGGCCCGCGCGCGGCAACCGCTGAAGAAAAGGCCAGGTGGAGGCGGCAGCAAAGGGCGGAGCCGGGAACAAGGAACAAAAAGCCGCTGACCCTGCATGACAGAGTCGAGGCGGTGAAGCGGAAGTTCCGGCAGGCGACGCCGGATGAAAAGCGCCGGATCCACCGGGTGCTGGGGGCGGCGCTGGCGATGAGGCGTCGGAGGGATGAGCGGTTGGAGGCGCGGCGGCGACAGGCGGAAAAAGCCTCCAGTACGAAGGAGCCCGGCGAAGAGAGCGACGAGGCGCCGCCACCCCCACCATTCCGGGTGGTGCTGCCGCCGATGCAGCCCCGGACCGACGAGGCGGAGACCGAGGGGGCGCAGTCCCAGGCCACGGGCGAGCTGCCCACGGACCCCGAGGCCGAGTGGCAGCGGCGGCTGCAGCAGGCCGAGGAGGAGGAAGACGAACTTTGGCAGCCTACGCCACCGGCCGAGGACGACGAGGGCCCAGAGCGGCGGCAACAGCAGGCCGAAGAAGAAGAGCACGGGCAGCGCCGTGCACCGGAGCAGCAGCAGCAGCAGCATCATCAACAGCAGGGGCAGTGGCAACAGCATCAGCAGCAGGGGCAGTGGCAGCAGCAACAACAGTGGAGGGTACCCGAGGCGGCAGTGATGGGCCCCTTTGTGTCGCAGGAGGTGCGGACCGCCGTGCGCCAGGGGATGGTGTGGCACCACCAGACCCTGCACATCACGTGTGCCTCGGGGCCCGCCCCGTGCGAAGCCCAGCCAGAGGCAGGCGCCCGGGTTTGGGAGGAGACTCCACGCGGCAGCAACAGCAGGGACCCGCGGAGGAGGGACCCCGGACCCGCCCCCACGACCGCAGCGGCAGAAACGGCGACGGCGGAGGCGGAGACGGCAGACCCCAGCGGGACGGCGGCGGCAGAGACGCGGATCGCAGAAACGGCGATGGCGGCCCAGACAGCGGCAACGAAGACGGCGATGGTCGAAGCAGCGGCGACGGCGACGACGGCGCCAACGGCGGTGGAACCCGCGGAAATCGAGGCGTGGGAGCGCGGACCGTGGGTGTGGCCCGCACCGGAGAGGTCAACGGCGGCCGAGCGCCCGGCTCTGAAGCGGCAGGCCTCGTGCCCAGAGCCCCGTGCAGGACCGAAGCGGCCGGCCCTGCAGCGGCAGAGCTCGGCACCGGCAGCCACTGTCCACTGGATAGCGATCCCGCGGGAGGAGTGGCCAGCGGCGGTGATCCGCGCACAGACCCAAATCCGTCTCGTGGGGAGGAGGGTAAAGAAGCTGGTGAGTGAGCGGGGCACCCGGTACCGAATTGCAATGACGGCCACGCGCACGGAAGTGTTCCGTGAGCACAAGTAAAAAAAAAAAAGGGAAAAGAGCAAGAGGAAACAAAAAAAAGAAGAAACAACAAAAAAAAAACATACGGAACACTAGAAGGAAAAAAAATTAATAAAGAGAAGGGCGAAAAAGAAAAGAAGCGGAATACTTACTTGGGGGAATATCGAGTGGATCGCATAAACGTCCCTACACCTTATCGATAGGCAGGGAGTCAGCCCGAGCCAGAAAACTGCAAGGGCTGGCAGCGCCGCCCGAGCAAAGACGCCAGAGGGCGCCAGGGCGGCCGTGATCGCAGATTCAATAAAGAACGCGCGCGAAATAGGGCCGGTTTGAATTGGGAAGGCACACTCCGTCGCAAGGTCGCGGAAAACGGTAGTATTCCGCTGCGGGAAGAAAGAGGGGGGTGTGAGGAACCGCGGCTCCCACAGGCCGAATTCGACCGAAGCACAGCCGGATAAGGCTGTGGAACGGCCGGATCGGGCCGGCAGTGGTCCGACGCATGACCAAATAAGGGCATGGGATCACGCCACCGGCCAGGTCCCGTTACGAAGGCCGTGGAAACCAGGAGACGGCGATGGAAAGTTACCGACGCCGAGCCGGGGTCCCGTTAAGGCGGGGTTATAAAAGGAGGCTGCGGCGACGAAGCGAGATCTTTCGTGGATGAGTGGTCGCGCGCGCACATTGAAAACCCGCCGAAACGTAAAAGTGATACCCGGTACGGTTCGAAGAAGTGCAGTGAAGTGAACACAGCAACAGGAAAACAGGCCCCGCCTGCCCCCAGAGTGAGTCTAAGTTAGGAGGTGATCTACATCTACCGGCGGAAGCTAGGAGAGGAGTGCGAGACGTGGAGCGCGGAATTGAGTGGCGGGCCAAAGCGATAGCTGAGGTCAACTTGCCCCAATCATTAGCCTCAACGCTGCCACACTCGAAGAGAGCCCGCGCGTGGTGGAGATCCATAGCTAAGTAAAATAGTCACATCTAGCCCTAAGTCCTAATATAATACGAATAAAACGAAATTAGATAACAGAAAAGCAAGGTTTTATTATTTGTCGTTGGAGGCATCAATACAAATACGTTGCAGCGAATCTACCGACCGCTGAGCGAGCCCAGCAAACTCAAGCGGCCCAAAAAGTAGGTTCGTTACAACGTTGAAACTTCAAACACATTCAACACAACACAAAACCTAACAATTCTTCTTCTTCTTACATAATTCATTAAGAGGGGGATACGTGACTAGCCGGGACCAGCAACCGCTGCAGTTTCTGCGCTCCACTTGACAGTCGCCCTATATTACGAACACTACTTGTGTGACCTGTCATCTACTCTAGTCATCGCTCTAAGCGATGGCCGATAAACGAGAAGCCTCACGGTGCATGAGCTCACTTTGCTTGTGATTTTTTCCTGTCTTCCATCATACCGATCTGCCATGACAACAGATGCATCGCGGGTTGTCTTTACGACTCTCGGGCCACCTACTCCTCACCACATCTCGGCAGACAGACAACAGGTTCAAAAACACGAAAGCGGCTTTTTTTTAACCAAACAGGTGAGAAACTACAATAAACATTTACCTACATGACTTACTCTAACTTATTCCAATATCACATTCCATCACAGATTTATTCGATATCACAGTCCACCAGGCAATGTGTCCGTCGCAAACTTCCTGTTCATTTTTGTTTTGAACGGCAGTGACTTACGTTCACTTGCGACATCGAATAGCGAAAAAAAAACCCAACTGTATTTCATATTTTTTTTTCATTCCATGCATCTGCCTCTACCAGCCCAAGTGACATTTGTTGTAATACCACCCGAACCAGCGTTAGTCCAGATGCATGCGAATTCAAAATAAATTGGGCGCCATTAGTTACACTTGGCTTGTTTCCCAGAGGGCAACGCCGGCTAGCTGTCGACCCCAAGGCTGGGTAGTTCCCCTTGCCCGCCAACTTGGAAAGGGCAGCCCAGGATCAGGCCAGGCATTATAATCTGAGAAGGAGACCGTGGAAACCCAGAGTGGGAGAGGTCGTATGGGCCAAACAGCACCACCTTTCCAATGCAGCGGAGGGATTTGCCGCGAAGCTGGCACCAAGGTACGATGGGCCATACCGGATAGAGGACTTTATATCCCCAGTTATCTGCCACCTAAGAAAGGAGGGCGACAGGAAGAAGAGAACGGCACACATACGAGATCTGAAACCCCAACCCGAGGAGCGAGAGACACAGGGGTGAAGGGGAATGGCTATAATGGGTCGCCCTTAAGGGTCACGCAGGACCAGTAACGGTAGAGTGCCACGCAGGACACTGGGGAAGGGTGCCGCGCAGGACACGCACGAGACTCGTCAGCACGTAGGGTGACGGACTTGTGCACTTAGACTAAAAACAAAAAAGGGAACAGGAAGACCGTGGTTGGAGAAATCTGAAGAAAGGAGAAAATTAGTCAGAATAAAAATAAAACGAGAAAAAGAAAAGCACAGCAAACCTGAACAGGAAACTCGTCACCCAAACCTGGGAAGCGAATCCTGGGTCGGGGAGGGTAATCTCAGTCAGCGGATGACCAAACAAAAACCAGGGGCCAGGCTCACGCCTCAACGCGGACTCACAGGGCAACTACGAGCGTCTGGCCGGAACGACGGGTGCCGCTCATGCGTGGACTACCGGGCGAGGAGTCGGATGATCCTCGGGTCCGAGCCACTGTGTGAGGCAGACATCCGTCAAATGAGTCCGGCCGGAGGCGCGTAGGAGTTGCTCTGGAATGTGAGCCAAAGATTCCAGCCCGGGCGGAGGGTCGGAGGACCCGTTGTTCACGAGCGGAATCGCGGCAAACGGCCCGCATGCAGAGGGCGAGCTGGAAAGGGAGGAAGGTTTGAATAAAGTCATCCGGGGCTGGAGAACTCACCCAGGCCAAGGAGGGTCCAATCAGCACGGGATGACGAAGACAGGTCAACGTTAGCATGTATGAAGTAAATATAAATTAAAATAAACAGAAGTAAAGGGTTAAATGAAAATTAGAATAAGCAAAAATAAAGGGTTAAATGGAAATCAGAATAAGCAAGAATAAAATGTTTGAATAAAAATCAAAATAATCATAAACGGGAAGGGGGTGGGTCCATCAAAGATGGAAAAGTGTTATCTAATATCCAACAAAGAAACGCGGCGAGAACACAAAAATATCCAAAAAAAAGGGAAGGGATAAGACCGGCCAGACGCTCCAACGGACGGCAGAGGACAGCGAAATCGGATAGAGAGCGGAGAGCGCGATGGCACTCACACAACAAGGGGAAAGATGCCGTTAGAGAGCGCGGCCGGCAGAGAGACGAGGCTGAGGGCCATGCAACAAACGCAACAACCGTTATAACCAGGCAAGAGAGACCGAAACACGGAGCACTGGCACAGTTAGAGGGAACGATTGGCAATGCAACGCGTGTATATAGGCGGGTGGAAAACGGACCAACGAACACTTGAAGGTAATTATCACCAGCGGGAACCCGAGAAAAAAAAACGTAATACAAAAAAAACATGGAGATGAAACGCGGGCTCGACCACGAGGACTGCGAGAAGAAAATTGAGGATCTCCGGGCCTTCCTGGAGGAACAGCAGGCGATCATAGGAGAAGGGGGCTATCGCGCCGAGGCTTCTCGTCAGCGACGGGCGTCTTTGCTCTCGCGTGGCGACGAGGAGGATTGGTGCGATGGCTCCCAGTTCCTCCAGCTGCTGGCCTCGCCGTTGGTGTCACCTGCACCATCGGGACACGACTCGGTGTCGCCGACGGTGTCGTCGGAGGAGAGCGCCGAGGATAGCGACGACGAAATCCAAATCACCGACGGCCCGCGCGCGGCAACCGCTGAAGAAAAGGCCAGGTGGAGGCGGCAGCAAAGGGCGGAGCCGGGAACAAGGAACAAAAAGCCGCTGACCCTGCATGACAGAGTCGAGGCGGTGAAGCGGAAGTTCCGGCAGGCGACGCCGGATGAAAAGCGCCGGATCCACCGGGTGCTGGGGGCGGCGCTGGCGATGAGGCGTCGGAGGGATGAGCGGTTGGAGGCGCGGCGGCGACAGGCGGAAAAAGCCTCCAGTACGAAGGAGCCCGGCGAAGAGAGCGACGAGGCGCCGCCACCCCCACCATTCCGGGTGGTGCTGCCGCCGATGCAGCCCCGGACCGACGAGGCGGAGACCGAGGGGGCGCAGTCCCAGGCCACGGGCGAGCTGCCCACGGACCCCGAGGCCGAGTGGCAGCGGCGGCTGCAGCAGGCCGAGGAGGAGGAAGACGAACTTTGGCAGCCTACGCCACCGGCCGAGGACGACGAGGGCCCAGAGCGGCGGCAACAGCAGGCCGAAGAAGAAGAGCACGGGCAGCGCCGTGCACCGGAGCAGCAGCAGCAGCAGCATCATCAACAGCAGGGGCAGTGGCAACAGCATCAGCAGCAGGGGCAGTGGCAGCAGCAACAACAGTGGAGGGTACCCGAGGCGGCAGTGATGGGCCCCTTTGTGTCGCAGGAGGTGCGGACCGCCGTGCGCCAGGGGATGGTGTGGCACCACCAGACCCTGCACATCACGTGTGCCTCGGGGCCCGCCCCGTGCGAAGCCCAGCCAGAGGCAGGCGCCCGGGTTTGGGAGGAGACTCCACGCGGCAGCAACAGCAGGGACCCGCGGAGGAGGGACCCCGGACCCGCCCCCACGACCGCAGCGGCAGAAACGGCGACGGCGGAGGCGGAGACGGCAGACCCCAGCGGGACGGCGGCGGCAGAGACGCGGATCGCAGAAACGGCGATGGCGGCCCAGACAGCGGCAACGAAGACGGCGATGGTCGAAGCAGCGGCGACGGCGACGACGGCGCCAACGGCGGTGGAACCCGCGGAAATCGAGGCGTGGGAGCGCGGACCGTGGGTGTGGCCCGCACCGGAGAGGTCAACGGCGGCCGAGCGCCCGGCTCTGAAGCGGCAGGCCTCGTGCCCAGAGCCCCGTGCAGGACCGAAGCGGCCGGCCCTGCAGCGGCAGAGCTCGGCACCGGCAGCCACTGTCCACTGGATAGCGATCCCGCGGGAGGAGTGGCCAGCGGCGGTGATCCGCGCACAGACCCAAATCCGTCTCGTGGGGAGGAGGGTAGAGAAGCTGGTGAGTGAGCGGGGCACCCGGTACCGAATTGCAATGACGGCCACGCGCACGGAAGTGTTCCGTGAGCACAAGTAAAAAAAAAAAGGGAAAAGAGCAAGAGGAAACAAAAAAAAAAACATACGGAACACTAGAAGGAAAGAAAATTAATAAAGAGAAGGGCGAAAAAGAAAAGAAGCGGAATACTTACTTGGGGGAATATCGAGTGGATCGCATAAACGTCCCTACACCTTATCGATAGGCAGGGAGTCAGCCCGAGCCAGAAAACTGCAAGGGCTGGCAGCGCCGCCCGAGCAAAGACGCCAGAGGGCGCCAGGGCGGCCGTGATCGCAGATTCAATAAAGAACGCGCGCGAAATAGGGCCGGTTTGAATTGGGAAGGCACACTCCGTCGCAAGGTCGCGGAAAACGGTAGTATTCCGCTGCGGGAAGAAAGAGGGGGGTGTGAGGAACCGCGACTCCCACAGGCCGAATTCGACCGAAGCACAGCCGGATAAGGCTGTGGAACGGCCGGATAAAGGCTGATAGCTGGCCGGATAAGGCGAAGGTCAGTCTGGATACCCGCGGATATCCGGATGCGGCGAAGTGGCCAAGGGCCCCCGAGAGGAGAAGTGTCCCGCTCTCGGAGAGAAAGACACGCGAGAGGCAGAGGAGACGGCGGGATCGGGCCGGCAGTGGTCCGACGCATGACCAAATAAGGGCATGGGATCACGGCCACCGGCCAGGTCCCGTTACGAAGGCCGTGGAAACCAGGAGACGGCGATGGAAAGTTACCGACACCGAGCCGGGGTCCCGTTAAGGCGGGGTTATAAAAGGAGGCTGCGGCGACGAAGCGAGATCTTTCGTGGATGAGTGGTCGCGCGCGCACATTGAAAACCCGCCGAAACGTAAAAGTGATACCCGGTACGGTTCGAAGAAGTGCAGTGAAGTGAACACAGCAACAGGAAAACAGGCCCCGCCTGCCCCCAGAGTGAGTCTAAGTTAGGAGGTGATCTACATCTACCGGCGGAAGCTAGGAGAGGAGTGCGAGACGTGGAGCGCGGAATTGAGTGGCGGGCCAAAGCGATAGCTGAGGTCAACTTGCCCCAATCATTAGCCTCAACGCTGCCACACTCGAAGAGAGCCCGCGCGTGGTGGAGATCCATAGCTAAGTAAAATAGTCACATCTAGCCCTAAGTCCTAATATAATACGAATAAAACGAAATTAGATAACAGAAAAGCAAGGTTTTATTATTTGTCGTTGGAGGCATCAATACAAATACGTTGCAGCGAATCTACCGACCGCTGAGCGAGCCCAGCAAACTCAAGCGGCCCAAAAAGTAGGTTCGTTACAACGTTGAAACTTCAAACACATTCAACACAACACAAAACCTAACAATTCTTCTTCTTCTTACATAATTCATTAAGAGGGGGATACGTGACTAGCCGGGACCAGCAACCGCTGCAGTTTCTGCGCTCCACTTGACAGTCGCCCTATATTACGAACACTACTTGTGTGACCTGTCATCTACTCTAGTCATCGCTCTAAGCGATGGCCGATAAACGAGAAGCCTCACGGTGCATGAGCTCACTTTGCTTGTGATTTTTTCCTGTCTTCCATCATACCGATCTGCCATGACAACAGATGCATCGCGGGTTGTCTTTACGACTCTCGGGCCACCTACTCCTCACCACATCTCGGCAGACAGACAACAGGTTCAAAAACACGAAAGCGGCTTTTTTTTAACCAAACAGGTGAGAAACTACAATAAACATTTACCTACATGACTTACTCTAACTTATTCCAATATCACATTCCATCACAGATTTATTCGATATCACAGTCCACCAGGCAATGTGTCCGTCGCAAACTTCCTGTTCATTTTTGTTTTGAACGGCAGTGACTTACGTTCACTTGCGACATCGAATAGCGAAAAAAAACCCAACTGTATTTCATTTTTTTTTTTCATTCAATGCATCTGCCTCTACCAGCCCGAGTGACATTTGTTGTAATACCACCCGAACCAGCGTTAGTCCAGATGCATGCGAATTCAAAATAAATTGGGCGCCATTAGTTACACTTGGCTTGTTTCCCAGAGGGCAACGCCGGCTAGCTGTCGACCCCAAGGCTGGGTAGTTCCCCTTGCCCGCCAAATGTAGACGAAGATGGAGACATACTTCTCCTCGGGACATCAAAACTAACAACAACCAAAAGACAAAGAAAACAGACATAAACAGACGGCTATCAAGTGGGTGAAGCTTGGGTGTTATCAATTCGCGCGCCCGCCCTACCTGTGACCAACCACAACTTTCATTTTGGCCACCCTCTGCTGGAACGGCTGCGGCTGGCCTAATCCATGGCTTACGCCACGCGTCCTCCCTCTATTTTAATTTACTCCATCATGTTTCAATATATATCCAAGCTTTAATAATTATAAGTTGACAATTTCATCTTTCTCATAAATAAATAGATCTACGCAATATTATCACTAACCAAAAAGAAACACCAAAACGTTCGAGAGCTAATTTAGCTCGGGCCCATACGGAGACAAACCTACCAAGAGCTCTTGTTAAGGTTCCCCGGGACATAAACAATAAGGAGATTTCCACAAATCACTCGACCAAATACGGCGGACTGACGGGACCCCCGCGACACCCACTAAGGGTTAATCTGCTGGAACTGAACAGCTGATTGCAGATTTCGGTTTGTGAAAGGTGTTGGTGTTTTTACATATTTAGTTCAATGGCCAAGATGTTATGTTAAACTGTTTAAGCTAATAAT
Organism: Drosophila miranda; assembly: GCF_003369915.1. NCBI lineage: Eukaryota > Metazoa > Arthropoda > Insecta > Diptera > Drosophilidae > Drosophila > Drosophila miranda. Next base: position 33,098,409 of record NC_046674.1, read on the forward strand.
AAATACTAAATACTATATAACGGAGAACACAAGGAACAAAACAACATTTAATGTGGAAGGTGTTTGGCGTGTAGATTATGTTTTTTGTAAGTTTAAATGACGTGGGCGATCGCTAGCCGTGGCCGGTCAGCCCTACAGTTATGTAGGTCCATGTATACGTGTTTTTTTTTTTTTTTTTTTTTTTTTGTTGTGTAACTGCAGGAAAGCTTCATGCCGACTCAGCCGAAGCCGAAGTGAGGGACTCTAGCTGCTCTAAAACCAACCACACCTATCCCGGATCCCGGCGGTACTGTCGCGAGATATTACTTCGCCGGGGGGAGATGCCCGTAGGGCTCTTCTCTTAATAATCTCCTTTATCCTTTATCTCCTTGCATTGCGTGCTCTTTCTTCGCGACGCAGTTTGGTAGCCATAGTTGCGGCCATGAATCTAATAGCGGCCCAGTTTTCTTCCGACTCCAGCAGGCATTCTACCAGGTTTGCCACCGCTGGCATTCTTCCAAGCTTGTTGCTTAGGTCCTCTCGATCTTGCCGAAATCTTGGACATTCGAAAAAGCAGTGCTCTGCGTTTTCGATGACCCCTATGCAGGTAGGCTTAAAAGCAACCGTGTCCTGTCAGCAGTTGTGTCAGGTGATACTCCACTTGTCCATGGCTACGGTTCAGCCAACTCTTCAGGTCTGATATTAGCCTATGGGTCCATCGCCCTTTGCTGCTGTTATCCCACGAGTCTTGCCATTGCAGGATTGTGCGCTGCCTTACGGCGCCTCTAGTGTCCTGGTCCGTAGTCCCCAGGGTTCGCTGTGCCCTGATTCCTGCGGCTTCTCTTGCCAGAAGATGGATTGGGATCATTCCTGCTACCACTAGTGCGGCATCTTGGGATACCGTTCTGAATGCACAACACACCCTCAGAGCACACAGCCTCTGGACTGCGTTGCATTCTCGGGCATATGTTTTTTGCTTCATTGCATCAACCCATATTGGTGCAGCGTACATTAGCGTTGAGCCAACTACGCTCGCTAGTAGCTTTCGCCTTGTCTGTTTCGGGCCTCCGGTGTTAGCCATTATGCGGGATAAGGCCACTGCCGCCTTTCCTGCTTTGCTGCTTGCATACATCACATGGCGATGCCTTAAGCTGAGTCTGTGGTCAATCATGACCCCCAGGTACTTCAGGCTTGGACGGGAGCTAATAGTGCAGTCTCCTACTCGGATCTTGGCCGTCTCCAGTACTTTTCTGCTGCTTATGCGCACCGCCTCCGTTTTGTAGGTGGCTAATGAGAGATCCCTCCCTGATAGCCATGTTCTGGCTCTCTCTACCGCGTCGTTGCAGATTTCTTCCGCCTCTTCTTTCTGTTTTGCCACTACGACTATTGCTATGTCGTCGGTAAAACCTATCACCGTGGCACCCATTGGCATACATGATGTTCCACAGCAGCGGGCCGAGGACCGATCCTTGGGGAACTCCTCCAGTGATTTGGTGCTCGCGTGTCCCCTTATCCGTCTCATATATGAGCACTCGGTCTCTTAGGTAGTCCGCGATGATATTCTGCAGATACGGCGGTACTTGAAAGTTTCTCAAGTCTTCTAGTATGTGAATGCAGAGTTGAATGCATTTTGGACGTCGAGTGTTGCCACTATGCAATACTCTTAGGTCCAGTACATCCATCGAGTGCCATCAATAGCTCGCTTTGCTATCTCACATACCTCGCCGATTGCGTCCACCGTGGACCTGCCTTTGCGAAACCCGTGCTGTCTCGGTGAGAGCTGACACGTTACTGCCTTCTCCAGCCTTGTGTGGATTATGCGCTCGAGGATCTTTCCCACTGTGTCGAGCATGCAGAGTGGTCTATAGGATGATGGCTCCTCGGCCGGCTTGTTCCCCTTGTGTAAGAGGTCGCTGTCGCTTCCATGGTCTGGGGAAGGACCCTTCGGACATGCACGCATTGAATAAATCCACGTACATTTGTGGATTGGTCTCAATAGCCGTGCGGAGAACGGCATTTAAGACCCCTTTAGGTCCTGGTGCTTTGCCGTTCTTGATCCGTTGTAGAGCTTCGAGGACTTCTGCTCCCGTGGTGGCTTCTATTTCAGGTGGCGGAATTTTATCCATCACCCTCTGGGCTGCCACTTTCTCTGGAAATAGGGTTTCTACTATGTTACCCAGCAGATCTGCACACATTGGCGGCGGGGGACTTAACACTCGCAGTCTCTTCATTACCAGCCTGTATGCGTAGCCCCAAGGGCTCGCATCTGCGTCATCGCAGACCTTTTCGAAGCATTTGCGCTTGGCATCCTTGATCTGCCTCTTCAAGCAGCGTCTGCTTTCCTTGTATTCTCCTTGGAGCCTCTCGAATTCCGGGGAACCTCTCGAACGCTGGTATAGTCGTCTTTCCACTGGCACTCCCGCCTGGCGCTACCTATAGCAGCGTTCCACCAGTACGTTGGCTTGCGGTTGTTCAGGCTTCTTCTTTTCCTTAGCTTGGAGGAATCACATGCTTCCAGCGTATGTATGGCCAGTTGGCTTGCTCTCTCTTCAGCCGTACCGTTGATCTCGTAGTCCTCAAACATGACCCGGACTATATCCGGATCTAGCGTTTCGGTCTTATAACCGATCTGCTTGCCAATGAACGGGTTAGGTGCGCCCGCTTCCTGGATTTCACATATGAGGGCTTGGTGGTCACTCCGGTGTATAAGCCACTAACTTTCTACGTTGTCCTGCGGCTAAGGCTGCTGCTCACAAACGTAAGGTCTATTATAGACCCCGTTTCAGCTTTGCCGAACGTCTGCTGTGTGCCTGTGTTCAGCAGTACGGCATCTAACGTCGCAAAGCATTCTAAGAGCGCCTGTCCCCTTGGGCTCGTTCTCGGGCATCCCCACTCCGTCGCCCAAGCGTTAAAATCGCCGGCTATGAGAGTAGGGTGCTTCTCCCGCGCATCTTCAGCAATCCTTTCCAGTGCCTGCGTCGCCTGCTGTAGGCTGAGGCTCGGGGGCAGGTAGCAGCTATATATGTTTACTCCATTTATCCGGGCTCTGGCGAATCCGTCTCCGACGTATGTTTGCCGTAGTTGCTGTGTGGGACTCCCACAGCTCCATATCGCTGCCTTTTTGCTCGAGTCGGCAATCCACTCTCCCGAGTTGCGATTCCGGTATTGCTCGCTTATGACTGCTACATCAATACGGTGCTCCCTTATGGTCTGATCCAGCAGCTGCTGTGCCATCTCGCAGTGGTTGAGGTTTAGTTGTATGATTTTCATCTATCCTTCATCTGCTGCATCGCCTTTTGGTACTGCGGGCACCTCGAACTCGTCGTTTGGTGCTTCGGGTCCTTCCCCCGGTGGCGCTTGCAAAGAATGCATGTTGGTTCGTCTTTGCAATCTTTGGCCTGGTGGTCGGCTCCTGCGCAATTGTAGCAGCACTTCGTGAAGTCTTGGCTGCTCTTACAATTAGGCGTGATGTGGCCAAGCTCCATGCACTTGTAGCATCTTCTGGGAGTTGACTTGGGTCGTATTCTGCAATACCCCCACCCCAGGCGAATTCTTCCTTTCTCCAGGAGTGGCTTTGCTATGGCCGGTGAAACTTTCAGAGTCAGGGTCTGCTCCTGCTGGTCTGATGGAGATGGCTGCGGCCTCGCAGATTTCTACCCCTGCCTGCGCTTGAAGCTCCGCTAGGACTTCCTCTTGGGTGGACACTTCGTCTATGTCCCTTACCTCCAAGATGACAGTTTCGGTAAGACTCCTTACTTCAACCGTGCTTCCTAGCGCTTCCTTGACTGCTGCCTGCATCTCGTGGGTTCTCGGATACGCCGATTTTTCCAGCACCCCTTGCACCGATTGCTCTAGTTTTTTAAGGCTTGGCTCAGTCTTAACCTTCCTTAGGATGTCTGCATATGAGACAGTGCTGGTGGCGGCGATGACTATTGCATCGCTGCGTGGCGGCCTTGGTCGTTGCTGCTGCTTTGGCTTTGGCCTTTGCCTAGCCGTATATACGTGTTTTTTTTGTATTCAATTACTTTTATTCTGCTTTAATACTAGTACTTGCGGGAGGCTCTTATCCCCCCCTCCCGGCTACCGCCTTAACCTAATACTAGTACTTATATAAGGTTAGCAACTAGTTGTGAGGGTCTGGGACTGTGGTTTGTGAGGAAAGGTATTCCCACACGTAGGGGGCGGTACAGGGTTAAGGGCTAACGGCCGTTATCCGGGGATATCCGGAGGCGGCGAATTCCCGAGGAGAGCTTTCCCGGGGACCCAAGATGAGAGGGGTGGACCCCCGGAGAGAGAACAGCGGGATGACGGGATCGGGCCGGCAGTGGCCCAGCGCATGACCAAATATGGTCATGAGATCACGCCACCAGCCAGGTCCCGTTGTAAAGCGAGCAGAGAATGAAGGAACGCCGATGGAAAAGTACGGGCACCGCATGGCGGAAAGTGCCGTTAGCGCCAGGCGGCATCGGCGGCGCCGACGCAGAAGCGAGCCTATAAGAGGAGGGCCGCGACCAGGAACAGGGACAGTCAGCGAGCGGAGCTATCAAGAGTGAAGTGAATAGTGAGCAACAAGAGTGAGACCGAGCAAAGGAAAAAGAACTTTGGAAAGCGAACGCGTTGTGTGAGGATTGAGAGGCGGAGTCGAGCGTACAGCCAAGAGCCAAAGGTCCCAATCCCTTGAACCAACGGTGCCACGCTTGGAGTGCATCCCACAGGGAGTGAGACACCTTCGGGCCGAAAAGACAAGTGAGTCGAGTGAGAGCGAACGCGTCAGGCGCCGACTGAGAGGCGGATTTGGGCCTCGTGCCAAGAATCGCTAGCCCCAGTCAGTAGAGCCGGCGGTGCCATGCTTGGCGACGCCTTGGGGGGTCCAGGGTGCGTCACGCTCACCAAAATGCAGAGGAGAACCAACGGTAGGACCAGCACCGGAGTCGGAATAGCGTAAGATAGCTCTAAGATACCAATAAAGCATATTGTCATATCAGTACAAAACCCAACACGTGCCTTCTTACTTGTCGTCGGGGCAACATACAAATATTGTTGCAGCGAGCCCACCGACCGCTGAGCCAGCCCAGCTGCATCAGACGGAAAAGAACGGTTCGTTACAACTGGCGCCCAACGTCGGGCCTCACGCCAAGTAAAAGACAAAGTGCGTTTGGGAAGGGCGGTACTGAGTTTGGTATAGCGAAGGCGCAAAAATGAGGAGCCGACGATGGGTTCATTCGTTGAGGAAAGAGGACTTGGTCCAGTGTGCGCGGGCGTGCGGTCTTTGATTGGAAGGCACGCTGGCCGAGATGCGCCGAATCTTCAAGGAGTGGGTAGAGAAGCACGGAGAGGAACCGGAGTATGCGGACGCGCTCGAGGCCTGGGAGATGAAGGCGGGAGGAGCCGCGACCGCGGCCCAGGTGGAGGAAGGGGCGGATCCATACGAGCGCCTGACGCTGCCGGCGAGTGCGGAGCAGGCAACGCTGTGGAGACGGCCGTCCGAGACCCAAGAGGAGCTTATCGCGAGCCTGGCGATCCCGGTGAAAAGCCGGTCGCCCAGCCGACCGCGGGCAGAGAGTGGGGAGAGGCCAACCAGGCCAGCACAGACAGAGAAAGGGAGCGCGAGAAACGCACATGGGTTGGAAGAGGGGAGAGCAGGGGAGGATCGTCGACGGGGACTCGATGAACAAACCACGAGACCGCCCAGTTCGAGTTCTGCCCACGTCGCCAAGCAGGTCATGGAGTGGTCGTTCCGGTTCGACGGAACGGCGAAACCACTCGAGTTCCTGGAACAAATCGAGTGGTCAGCCGACATGTACGGTTTGGATTTGAATTTAATTCCACGAGCAATGCCTGAGCTGCTAAAGGGTCGGGCGCTCATGTGGTTTGTAGCCAACAACAGGCAGTGGCAGACGTGAGGGGGTATTTTGAAAAATTACTCCAGGAGGTGAGATTGAGGAAGCAAAGGTGGGGAGAGCCATTCAAGGACTACATGGTGGATATGCAGACCCTCATGTGGTCACTAAAATGCACGCCCGAAGAGCAGTTGGAGCTCATCAGAGAGAACAGCATGCCCGATTTGAGGGTGTTCATCCGGCCGCATAGGTGCAGAGACCTGGATCACATGATGACGCTGGCCGACGAATTTGAGGCTCTGGAGAGAGACCGGCTGGAGTTCCAGCGGGAGTGTCCGGCGAGTAAAGCAAAAGCAAACAATCCGTTCACTCGTCCGGCAGTAACGGAGATATGTCGCCGCTGCCAGGACGAAACGGCAGCCAACTCTGATCCGACAGCGGACAAAAGGCCGGTCCCGACGCGGCGGGACGACCAAGCGAACACGAACATAGAGGGAGGGTTCGTGAAAAACCCAGCCCAGGCGTGTCGACGATGCGGAAGTGACCGCCATTGGGCACAAGCATGCAATGGCCGACCGATAACATTCTGCTGGAGGTGCGGCAAGGTAGGAGCCCCGACATGGCAGTGCTGCCAGAAAGCGGGAAACGGGCCGGGCCAGGGTCGCAAGACGAAGCCCCCCAAAACTCGTAGGAGAGCTCACGGTGGAGGATGTCCAGCTGTCGGCGGTGGTGAGGATCGCGGGCAGCAACTGGAAAGCAACGGTCGATACCGGGGCTACGAGCAGTTTTATCAGCTGCGAGGCGGCGAGTAGGCTGGGGAAGAGAGGCGACAGAAAGAGACGAGGAAGCTGGTGCGGCTGGCTGACGGACGCAGCCGGGAAATCAATGCCCAGATCGAGGTGGAGCTGGCCTTCGGGGACAAGATTGTTACAATCCCGCTTCTCGTGTTGCCCGGAGTAATTGATGCGCTTGTCCTGGGATGGGATTTCATTGCCGCAGTCGGAGCAGAAGTGACCTGTGCGGGACACAGGGTTGTGATCCCTGCGAGAGGCCACCGCCGGGGGCGGTTGGAGGAGAAGTTGTCAGTGGCGGTGGTAGTGAACGTTGGAGGATCCGTCGAGCCGGCATCCGACGGAACGCGAGCGGAGGAGGGATCGGTCGAAAACTTCCTGGCAAAGGAGTTGGAAGAGTTCCGAGAACTGAAGGGAGTGTCGAACATAGCTACCCACACGATCACTATGAGTGATGCCCAGCCTGTCAAACAGCGTGACTACCCCAAAAATCCCAAGATGCAAGCCGAAATCAACCAACAGGTTGACGAGCTGCTGGAAAGAGGGTGCATTGAGCCATCGAGGAGTCCGTACAGTTCACCCATCGTGATGGTCAAAAAGAAGACGGTGTGGAGATAATGTTTTTTATCCCCAATCGGCCGACTAATTATTTCGAATTAAACAAAACTCGGCGCAGAAATAAAATTACGATATGTTCTTTAATGCGTGACATCCAAATTGCAAGTGTGGCTTGCCTGCCCTTTACATTGCCGCTCCGATCGCTAAGCGCAGCTTCGCTCGGCAGACGTCGGTAGGCAGACGCAAAGCGGAGATAGCGAAGAGCGAGCTGGCAGAGAGCGTTTAGCAGGGCAAGCAAGCGCAACGCTTTAACAAACAAATGAGTGACATAGACATAAGTAACAAACAAAATAAGCGGCTGAGGGCCAAGAATTAGGTGCTATTTGGCAAGCAGCTAGTCGGCTGGGTTCTGCTCCGAACATTCACCCCCCGTTGGAAGGCAAAGGCTTTCAACAGATCCATCCTGAAGGGGCAGAACCGCTATTTTTCCAACGGCCCTCTTGAAGATGCTTGCTTGGGCGCAGCTGGCGGCTACGCTGGGATGATCGTCGAACGCAGCAATCGGCGCTTCTTTACGAAGGCGGCTTGTCGTGACTACGTCTTGATCATCGGGAACCTCTGTAATTGCATAGAATGGCAGGAAATTTGGCAATGTAGAAACTGTTGAAAGTTGAATTTCATTTGGCGTGGATATGTAGGTTTTTAATATATGGAAAAGTTCGCGCTGCAGTTCCTGATTCTCCGATCGCAGTTTTTCCACTTGCACCTGGCACTCGAGCAGCTGCTTCCTGCATTGCTGCTCTAAGTTTTGGTACTCCAGCGTTGTGGGTCGAAAATCGTCAATAGAGATGCACGAGGAATTTTCAAAAGCGGTTTAAGCTGCACGCTTATTCTCCGAGCTATCAATGCTTCCTGATACTATCCAACCAAGTTTTGTCTCCTGCAATGTTGGCAATTGGGCTGAGAGTCGAATCTGTCCGACGCACATTAAATCGAAGAACAAACCAGAACCTATCAACAGATCGATACGTTGGGGCTTGGAGAAATTAGGATCAGCTAGTTTTAGATTATTCGGCATTGGCCAATCCTTTGCGTCTACGCCGAAGTTAGGCTGCATTTCCGTAATTGAGTTGGTGACAATTGCAGCGAAGGAAGCTCGATAGCTTGCGTCCTGGGATTGTACAACTATATGTACAGACTTGCTCGAAGGTAGAATGGAATCTCCGATTCCAGAGATGTGAACATAAGACGAGCGATGATTCAACTGCAACTGATCAGCAAGTCTAGATGTTACAAAGTTTGCCTGTGATGCAGAATCCAAAATGGCACGACATGGGATAAGTGCTCCATAACGATCTGTTACATGGACGAGGGCAGTAGGTAGCAACACGTTCTGGCTAGGCTGAGATTTCTGGATCGAGGGGGGAGGGCTAGAACACCCGCTTGCTAGAAGCACAGTCGCGGCCTCTTGCTGGATCGATTCCTCGGCCGGTGAAGAGGAAGATGAAGCACCAGTTCCCGATGGAATGTGGAGTAGCGTGTGATGTTTGGCCTGGCAATGCCTGCAAAGTCCTGACCTGCACCTCTGCAATTCATGGCCTTTGTTGAGGCAGCTCAAACACAAGCGGCTCTTCTTTGCTTCTTTGTATCGTTCAAACGCAGAGAGATTCAGGAATGCCTGACATCTAGATATGTAATGCTCGGAGGAATTGCAATGGTTACATATGGGGTTAGGATGGTCGTTACTGGAGGTGATAAGGGTGACAGGTTTGTCTTCTCCCACCTGTTGACTAGGACTTGTTGCCATGGCTGATCCCAAATTCTCCAGCATCCGACATCTCGCTTCCAAAAATGAGGCCATGCTTGACCACCGAGGCAATCCTGACGTCGGCAAGTTCTCTTCCCATTTCTCCTTTGTTTTGTGGTCCAGTTTCGTGCCTATGATGAAAATCAGCAACCCATCCGAAATCTCCTGCGGGGTCGCCAAGGTCTGAAGTGCACGCAAGTGCGAATTGATTTTGTCGCTGAGCGCGCGCAAGCCGATAGCTGAGCCCTTCTCCACCCCTTGCAGCCCGAAAATAGCCTTGACGTGTGCCTGAAAATGTAACAGTTTATTATCGAATCGCAACATTAGCAAATTCAACGCCTTGTCGTAATTTTCCTTAGAAAGTTCCAAGGAACGAATCGTATCCAGCGCAGCACCATCTAGACATCCACGAAGATATTGGAATTTTTCGATGATTGGTATACGATGGTCTTTGTGCACCATTGTCGAGAACATCGAGTGGAATTCTGGCCAATCCATGTAGTTCCCACCGAATCGCGGAAGCTGCAACTCGGGCATTCGAGAACGGCCTATGCTATTATAGGCGAACAACGACGAATTCCCCTCGAGAGTATGCCGAGCCGTTGAATTGGCAACTTTTACCGTGCGAGCAGCCATCAACTCCCGCGACAGCCTGGATCTAACCTTGACATAAACATTCGAAAGGTCCAGCCGGGCATCATGGGCTAACTGCAGGAAATCCAGCCTTTCAAGGCTCGTTTGAGCGGCATGGAAATCCGCATTCATTCGCTCGATCTGCTCTAAGCGAGCTTGAAGTTCTGCCTCATCTAACTCGGCAAGCTCTTCCTTGGTGAGAAAGCGATCCATGGCCTTTAGTTGGCGCGCGATGGACTCGGCCTTGTGCTTGTAGAAATCTACATCACTCGGCATTGCTGCGTTCGCGACATTGGTAGGCTCAGGTGCTGCCATGTTGAGGTTTTAAAAGAGTCACTCAGCACGACCGAAAAATACACCCTGTATACGTATAAACGTGGGAACCGAAAGCAAAGGGATTACAGCTAATGCCTTTAGCTATGCGGCTGTGCGAGCTGTCCGATTCCGCTTTGTACTCCGCTTGTGTGTATTAGTGAGTTCGCTGCACTGCCTACCGCACGGCACTGACCGAATTGTCGCGACAGAAAAATTAATAGCCAGCAATGCGTGTATGTAGGTGTATGTAAGTGTGTATGTAACCGCCGAAAATTTGCTAGGGCTAACGAATGTCGATCGCGAATGATTATTAATTGACGCTGCAACTCAGAGATCACGTCGGGGTCACCAAATTTTATGTGGAGATAATGTTTTTTATCCCCAATCGGCCGACTAATTATTTCGAATTAAACAAAACTCGGCGCAGAAATAAAATTACGATATGTTCTTTAATGCGTGACATCCAAATTGCAAGTGTGGCTTGCCTGCCCTTTACATTGCCGCTCCGATCGCTAAGCGCAGCTTCGCTCGGCAGACGTCGGTAGGCAGACGCAAAGCGGAGATAGCGAAGAGCGAGCTGGCAGAGAGCGTTTAGCAGGGCAAGCAAGCGCAACGCTTTAACAAACAAATGAGTGACATAGACATAAGTAACAAACAAAATAAGCGGCTGAGGGCCAAGAATTAGGTGCTATTTGGCAAGCAGCTAGTCGGCTGGGTTCTGCTCCGAACAGACGGGAAAGTGGAGATTATGCGTGGACTTCAGACAGATAAACGCGAAGTCCATCAAGGATCAGCTCAGGGCACGGTTCATCAGTAGCTTAGACTTGAAGGACGGTTATTGGCAGATACCACTGGAGGAAGGCAGCAGGAAGTTCACCGCGTTCACGGTGCCTGGCAGAGAGCTGTTCCAGTGGAAGGTGATGCCATTCGGACTCCACTCAGCCTCGGCTACGTTCCAGAGGGCATTGGACCAGGTGATAGGCCCCGAGATGATGCCACACGCGTTCGCGTACCAAGACGACATCATTGTCATCGGCCGTACCGAGGAGGAGCACAAGCGCAACCTCGAAGAAGTTGTTCGACGTTTGAAAAACGCAAACTTGCGCCTAAACGTGGACAAGTGTCAATTTTTTAGGAAGGAACTACGATACCTGGGGCATTTGGTGACGGGAGACGGAATCTGCACCGATCCCGAGAAAGTGGCAGCCATTAAGGAGTTGCAGCCGCCAGCGAGTGTCAGAGAGCTACGACAATACTTGGGCGTGGCCTCCTGGTACAGGCGTTTCGTAAAGGGATTCGCCACGTTGGTGCAGCCCCTCAGCACTTTGCTGAAGAAGAAGGCGAAGTGGGAATGGTCAACAGAACAGCAACAAGCGTTCGAGGACGTAAAGAGTCGGCTGACAGCAGACCCGGTGTTGGCATGCCCGGATTTCTCAAAGAAATTCGTGCTCCAGACGGACGCCAGCGACTACGGACTGGGGGCGATCCTGACGCAAGAGACGGAGAAGGGCGAGAGGGTCATCTCATACGCCAGTAGGACTCTGAATAGCGCAGAAAAGAACTATTCGGCGACTGAAAAGGAGTGTCTGGCCATTGTATGGGCTATAAGAAAGCTAAAGCCCTATCTGGAGGGATACCGTTTCAAGGTAGTCACAGATCACATGGCGTTGAAATGGTTGAACAGCATCGAGAGCCCTACGGGGAGGATCGCTAGGTGGGCGCTGGAGCTACAACAATACGACTTCGAAGTGGCATATAGGAAAGGGCAGCTGAACGTAGTGGCGGACGCACTGTCCCGACAGCCATTGGCGGAGCGATGCCTGAGAACCACCGAGGAGGAAACAGAGAAGGGACACGAACCTGAGGCAGAGTGCGGAAGGATTAAAAAGGTCAAAGAGAGGATGAGGACGGAACCGAGGAAATATCCTGATTACGTGGAGGAAGCAGGCCGGATATACCGGCACATCCCGCACCGAGCTGGAGAAGAGGAGATAGCATCATGGAAGTTATGCGTCCCAAAGGAGCTAAGAGAGAGAGTCATAAGAGAGAACCACGACTCGCCGGAGGCGGGGCACGCGGGCGGCAGAAGGACGATGGCCAGAGTAGCCGCCCGGTACTACTGGCCGGGGATGCACCGAGATGTGAGGACATACGTGAGAAAGTGTGAAGTCTGCATACGCTACAAACCGAGTCAACTGCAGGCGGCCGGGAAAATGCTGACACAAGTGCCAGAGGAGCCGTGGGCGACGGCGTGTGCCGACTTCGTGGGCCCTCTGCCCAGGTCAAAGCATGGGAATGCCATGATAGTGGATCGGTTCTCAAAATGGACCGAGTTGGTCCCCTTGAGAAAGGCCACTGCGGAAGCACTAAGCACCCGGTTTGGCGTGCCGAAGGTGGTGATCACGGATAATGGAGTCCAGTTCACCAGTAGAGTTTTTAAGAGGTTTGTGGAGCAGGTGGGCGTACGGCATCAGTTCACGGCCCCGTACACGCCGCAGGAGAACCCGACGGAGCGAACTAACCGGACAGTGAAAACGATGATAGCTCAGTTCCGCCGATTTTTCCAGCACCCCTTGCACCGATTGCCCTAGTTTTTTAAGGCTTGGCTCAGTCTTAACCTTCCTTAGGATGTCTGCATATGAGACAGTGCTGGTGGCGGCGATGACTATTGCATCGCTGCGTGGCGGCCTTGGTCGTTGCTGCTGCTTTGGCTTTGGCCTTTGCCTAGCCGTATATACGTGTTTTTTTTGTATTCAATTACTTTTATTCTGCTTTAATACTAGTACTTGCGGGAGGCTCTTATCCCCCGGCTACCGCCTTAACATAATACTAGTACTTATATAAGGTTAGCAACTAGTTGTGAGGGTCTGGGACTGTGGTTTGTGAGGAAAGGTATTCCCACACGCAGGGGGCGGTACAGGGTTAAGGGCTAACGGCCGTTATCCGGGGATATCCGGAGGCGGCGAATTCCCGAGGAGAGCTCTCCCGGGGACACAAGATGAGAGGGGAGGACCCCCGGAGAGAGAACAGCGGGATGACGGGATCGGGCCGGCAGTGGCCCAGCGCATGACCAAATATGGTCATGAGATCACGCCACCAGCCAGGTCCCGTTGTAAAGCGAGCAGAGAATGAAGGAACGCCGATGGAAAAGTACGGGCACCGCATGGCGGAAAGTGCCGTTAGCGCCAGGCGGCATCGGCGGCGCCGACGCAGAAGCGAGCCTATAAGAGGCGGGCCGCGACCAGGAATAGGGACAGTCAGCGAGCGGAGCTATCAAGAGTGAAGTGAATAGTGAGCAACAAGAGTGAGACCGAGCAAAGGAAAAAGAACTTTGGAAAGCGAACGCGTTGTGTGAGGATTGAGAGGCGGATCCGAGCGTACAGCCAAGAGCCAAAGGTCCCAATCCCTTGAACCAACGGTGCCACGCTTGGAGTGCATCCCACAGGGAGTGAGACACCTTCGGGCCGAAAAGCCAAGTGAGTCGAGTGAGAGCGAACGCGTCAGGCGCCGACTGAGAGGCGGATTTGGGCCTCGTGCCAAGAATCGCTAACCCCAGTCAGTAGAGCCGGCGGTGCCACGCTTGGCGACGCCTTGGGGGGTCCAGGGTGCGTCACGCTCACCAAAATGCAGAGGAGAACCAACGGTAGGACCAGCACCGGAGTCGGAATAGCGTAAGATAGCTCTAAGATACCAATAAAGCATATTGTCATGTCAGTACAAAACCCAACACGTGCCTTCTTACTTGTCGTCGGGGCAACATACAAATATTGTTGCAGCGAGCCCACCGACCGCTGAGCCAGCCCAGCTGCATCAGACGGAAAAGAACGGTTCGTTACAACTGGCGCCCAACGTCGGGCCTCACGCCAAGTAAAAGACAAAGTGCGTTTGGGAAGGGCGGTACTGAGTTTGGTATTGCGAAGGCGCAAAAATGAGGAGCCGACGATGGGTTCATTCGTTGAGGAAAGAGGACTTGGTTCAGTGTGCGCGGGCGTGCGGTCTTCGATTGGAAGGCACGCTGGCCGAGATGCGCCGAATCTTCAAGGAGTGGGTAGAGAAGTACGGAGAGGAACCGGAGTATGCGGACGCGCTCGAGGCCTGGGAGATGAAGGCGGGAGGAGCCGCGACCGCGGCCCAGGTGGAGGAAGGGGCGGATCCATACGAGCGCCTGACGCTGCCGGCGAGTGCGGAGCAGGCAACGCTGTGGAGACGGCCGTCCGAGACCCAAGAGGAGCTTATCGCGAGCCTGGCGGTCCCGGTGAAAAGCCGGTCGCCCAGCCGACCGCGGGCAGAGAGTGGGGAGAGGCCAACCAGGCCAGCACAGACAGAGAAAGGGAGCGCGAGAAACGCACATGGGTTGGAAGAGGGGAGAGCAGGGGAGGATCGTCGACGGGGACTCGATGAACAAACCACGAGACCGCCTAGTTCGAGTTCTGCCCACGTCGCCAAGCAGGTCAGGGAGTGGTCGTTCCGGTTCGACGGAACGGCGAAACCACTCGAGTTCCTGGAACAAATCGAGTGGTCAGCCGACATGTACGGTTTGGATTTGAATTTAATTCCACGAGCAATGCCTGAGCTGCTAAAGGGTCGGGCGCTCATGTGGTTTGTAGCCAACAACAGGCAGTGGCAGACGTGAGGGGGTATTTTGAAAAATTACTCCAGGAGGTGAGATTGAGGAAGCAAAGGTGGGGAGAGCCATTCAAGGACTACATGGTGGATATGCAGACCCTCATGTGGTCACTAAAATGCACGCCCGAAGAGCAGTTGGAGCTCATCAGAGAGAACAGCATGCCCGATTTGAGGGTGTTCATCCGGCCGCATAGGTGCAGAGACCTGGATCACATGATGACGCTGGCCGACGAATTTGAGGCTCTGGAGAGAGACCGGCTGGAGTTCCAGCGGGAGTGTCCGGCGAGTAACGCAAAAGCAAGCAATCCGTTCACTCGTCCGGCAGTAACGGAGATATGTCGCCGCTGCCAGGACGAAACGGCAGCCAACTCTGATCCGACAGCGGACAAAAGGCCGGTCCCGACGCGGCGGGACGACCAAGCGAACACGAACATAGAGGGAGGGTTCGTGAAAAACCCAGCCCAGGCGTGTCGACGATGCGGAAGTGACCGCCATTGGGCACAAGCATGCAATGGCCGACCGATAACATTCTGCTGGAGGTGCGGCAAGGTAGGAGCCCCGACATGGCAGTGCTGCCAGAAAGCGGGAAACGCCCCGCGACCCAAGCCGCGGAGGGCCGGGCCAGGGTCGCAAGACGAAGCCCCCCAAAACTCGTAGGAGAGCTCACGGTGGAGGATGTCCAGCTGTCGGCGGTGGTGAGGATCGCGGGCAGCAACTGGAAAGCAACGGTCGATACCGGGGCTACAAGCAGTTTTATCAGCTGCGAGGCGGCGAGTAGGCTGGGGGAAGAGAGGCGACAGAAAGAGACGAGGAAGCTGGTGCGGCTGGCTGACGGACGCAGCCGGGAAATCAATGCCCAGATCGAGGTGGAGCTGGCCTTCGGGGACAAGATTGTTACAATCCCGCTTCTCGTGTTGCCCGGAGTAATTGATGCGCTTGTCCTGGGATGGGATTTCATTGCCGCAGTCGGAGCAGAAGTGACCTGTGCGGGACACAGGGTTGTGATCCCTGCGAGAGGCCACCGCCGGGGGCGGTTGGAGGAGAAGTTGTCAGTGGCGGTGGTAGCGAACGTTGGAGGATCCGTCGAGCCGGCATCCGACGGAACGCGAGCGGAGGAGGGATCGGTCGAAAACTTCCTGGCAAAGGAGTTGGAAGAGTTCCGAGAACTGAAGGGAGTGTCGAACATAGCTACCCACACGATCACTATGAGTGATGCCCAGCCTGTCAAACAGCGTTACTACCCCAAAAATCCCAAGATGCAAGCCGAAATCAACCAACAGGTTGACGAGCTGCTGGAAAGAGGGTGCATTGAGCCATCGAGGAGTCCGTACAGTTCACCCATCGTGATGGTCAAAAAGAAGACGGGAAAGTGGAGATTATGCGTGGACTTCAGACAGATAAACGCGAAGTCCATCAAGGATGCGTACCCCATGCCAAGAATAGACTATATTTTGGACCAGCTCAGGGCACGGTTCATCAGTAGCTTAGACTTGAAGGACGGTTATTGGCAGATACCACTGGAGGAAGGCAGCAGGAAGTTCACCGCGTTCACGGTGCCTGGCAGAGAGCTGTTCCAGTGGAAGGTGATGCCATTCGGACTCCACTCAGCCTCGGCTACGTTCCAGAGGGCATTGGACCAGGTGATAGGCCCCGAGATGATGCCACACGCGTTCGCGTACCAAGACGACATCATTGTCATCGGCCGTACCGAGGAGGAGCACAAGCGCAACCTCGAAGAAGTGGTTCGACGTTTGAAAAACGCAAACTTGCGCCTAAACGTGGACAAGTGTAAATTTTTTAGGAAGGAACTACGATACCTGGGGCATTTGGTGACGGGAGACGGAATCTGCACCGATCCCGAGAAAGTGGCAGCCATTAAGGAGTTGCAGCCGCCAGCGAGTGTCAGAGAGCTACGACAATACTTGGGCGTGGCCTCCTGGTACAGGCGTTTCGTAAAGGGATTCGCCACGTTGGTGCAGCCCCTCAGCACTTTGCTGAAGAAGAAGGCGAAGTGGGAATGGTCAACAGAACAGCAACAAGCGTTCGAGGACGTAAAGAGTCGGCTGACAGCAGACCCGGTGTTGGCATGCCCGGATTTCTCAAAGAAATTCGTGCTCCAGACGGACGCCAGCGACTACGGACTGGGGGCGATCCTGACGCACGAGACGGAGAAGGGCGAGAGGGTCATCTCATACGCCAGTAGGACTCTGAATAGCGCAGAAAAAAACTATTCGGCGACTGAAAAGGAGTGTCTGGCCATTGTATGGGCTATAAAAAAGCTAAAGCCCTATCTGGAGGGATACCGTTTCAAGGTAGTCACAGATCACATGGCGTTGAAATGGTTGAACAGCATCGAGAGCCCTACGGGGAGGATCGCTAGGTGGGCGCTGGAGCTACAACAATACGACTTCGAAGTGGCATATAGGAAAGGGCATCTGAACGTAGTGGCGGACGCACTGTCCCGACAGCCATTGGCGGAGCGATGCCTGAGAACCACCGAGAAGGAAACAGAGAAGGGACACGAACCTGAGGCAGAGTGCGGAAGGATTAAAAAGGTCAAGGAGAGGATGAGGACGGAACCGAGGAAATATCCTGATTACGTGGAGGAAGCAGGCCGGATATACCGGCACATCCCGCACCGAGCTGGAGAAGAGGAGATAGC
Source organism: Drosophila miranda (assembly GCF_003369915.1). Taxonomy (NCBI): domain Eukaryota; kingdom Metazoa; phylum Arthropoda; class Insecta; order Diptera; family Drosophilidae; genus Drosophila; species Drosophila miranda. The sequence goes on from NC_046674.1 coordinate 33,115,620, forward strand.
ATCATGGAAGTTATGCGTCCCAAAGGAGCTAAGAGAGAGAGTCATAAGAGAGAACCACGACTCGCCGGAGGCGGGGCACGCGGGCGGCAGAAGGACGATGGCCAGAGTAGCCGCCCGGTACTACTGGCCGGGGATGCACCGAGATGTGAGGACATACGGAAGAAAGTGTGAAGTCTGCATACGCTACAAACCGAGTCAACTGCAGGCGGCCGGGAAAATGCTGACACAAGTGCCAGAGGAGCCGTGGGCGACGGCGTGTGCCGACTTCGTGGGCCCTCTGCCCAGGTCAAAGCATGGGAATGCCATGATAGTGGATCGGTTCTCAAAATGGACCGAGTTGGTCCCCTTGAGAAAGGCCACTGCGGAAGCACTAAGCACCCGGTTTGGCGTGCCGAAGGTGGTGATCACGGATAATGGAGTCCAGTTCACCAGTAGAGTTTTTAAGAGGTTTGTGGAGCAGGTGGGCGTACGGCATCAGTTCACGGCCCCGTACACGCCGCAGGAGAACCCGACGGAGCGAACTAACCGGACAGTGAAAACGATGATAGCTCAGTTCCGCCGATTTTTCCAGCACCCCTTGCACCGATTGCCCTAGTTTTTTAAGGCTTGGCTCAGTCTTAACCTTCCTTAGGATGTCTGCATATGAGACAGTGCTGGTGGCGGCGATGACTATTGCATCGCTGCGTGGCGGCCTTGGTCGTTGCTGCTGCTTTGGCTTTGGCCTTTGCCTAGCCGTATATACGTGTTTTTTTTGTATTCAATTACTTTTATTCTGCTTTAATACTAGTACTTGCGGGAGGCTCTTATCCCCCCCCTCCCGGCTACCGCCTTAACATAATACTAGTACTTATATAAGGTTAGCAACTAGTTGTGAGGGTCTGGGACTGTGGTTTGTGAGGAAAGGTATTCCCACACGCAGGGGGCGGTACAGGGTTAAGGGCTAACGGCCGTTATCCGGGGATATCCGGAGGTGGCGAATTCCCGAGGAGAGCTCTCCCGGGGACCCAAGATGAGAGGGGAGGACCCCCGGAGAGAGAACAGCGGGATGACGGGATCGGGCCGGCAGTGGCCCAGCGCATGACCAAATATGGTCATGAGATCACGCCACCAGCCAGGTCCCGTTGTAAAGCGAGCAGAGAATGAAGGAACGCCGATGGAAAAGTACGGGCACCGCATGGCGGAAAGTGCCGTTAGCGCCAGGCGGCATCGGCGGCGCCGACGCAGAAGCGAGCCTATAAGAGGAGGGCCGCGACCAGGAACAGGGACAGTCAGCGAGCGGAGCTATCAAGAGTGAAGTGAATAGTGAGCAACAAGAGTGAGACCGAGCAAAGGAAAAATAACTTTGGAAAGCGAACGCGTTGTTTGAGGATTGAGAGGCGGAGTCGAGCGTACAGCCAAGAGCCAAAGGTCCCAATCCCTTGAACCAACGGTGCCACGCTTGGAGTGCATCCCACAGGGAGTGGGACACCTTCGGGCCGAAAAGCCAAGTGAGTCGAGTGAGAGCGAACGCGTCAGGCGCCGACTGAGAGGCGGATTTGGGCCTCGTGCCAAGAATCGCTAGCCCCAGTCAGTAGAGCCGGCGGTGCCACGCTTGGCGACGCCTTGGGGGGTCCAGGGTGCGTCACGCTCACCAAAATGCAGAGGAGAACCAACGGTAGGACCAGCACCGGAGTCGGAATAGCGTAAGATAGCTCTAAGATACCAATAAAGCATATTGTCATGTCAGTACAAAACCCAACACGTGCCTTCTTACTTGTCGTCGGGGCAACATACAAATATTGTTGCAGCGAGCCCACCGACCGCTGAGCCAGCCCAGCTGCATCAGACGGAAAAGAACGGTTCGTTACAACTGGCGCCCAACGTCGGGCCTCACGCCAAGTAAAAGACAAAGTGCGTTTGGGAAGGGCGGTACTGAGTTTGGTATTGCGAAGGCGCAAAAATGAGGAGCCGACGATGGGTTCATTCGTTGAGGAAAGAGGACTTGGTCCAGTGTGCGCGGGCGTGCGGTCTTCGATTGGAAGGCACGCTGGCCGAGATGCGCCGAATCTTCAAGGAGTGGGTAGAGAAGCACGGAGAGGAACCGGAGTATGCGGACGCGCTCGAGGCCTGGGAGATGAAGGCGGGAGGAGCCGCGACCGCGGCCCAGGTGGAGGAAGGGGCGGATCCATACGAGCGCCTGACGCTGCCGGCGAGTGCGGAGCAGGCAACGCTGTGGAGACGGCCGTCCGAGACCCAAGAGGAGCTTATCGCGAGCCTGGCGGTCCCTGTGAAAAGCCGGTCGCCCAGCCGACCGCGGGCAGAGAGTGGGGAGAGGCCAACCAGGCCAGCACAGACAGAGAAAGGGAGCGCGAGAAACGCACATGGGTTGGAAGAGGGGAGAGCAGGGGAGGATCGTCGACGGGGACTCGATGAACAAACCACGAGACCGCCTAGTTCGAGTTCTGCCCACGTCGCCAAGCAGGTCAGGGAGTGGTCGTTCCGGTTCGACGGAACGGCGAAACCACTCGAGTTCCTGGAACAAATCGAGTGGTCAGCCGACATGTACGGTTTGGATTTGAATTTAATTCCACGAGCAATGCCTGAGCTGCTAAAGGGTCGGGCGCTCATGTGGTTTGTAGCCAACAACAGGCAGTGGCAGACGTGACGTGGGTATTTTGAAAAATTACTCCAGGAGGTGAGATTGAGGAAGCAAAGGTGGGGAGAGCCATTCAAGGACTACATGGTGGATATGCAGACCCTCATGTGGTCACTAAAATGCACGCCCGAAGAGCAGTTGGAGCTCATCAGAGAGAACAGCATGCCCGATTTGAGGGTGTTCATCCGGCCGCATAGGTGCAGAGACCTGGATCACATGATGACGCTGGCCGACGAATTTGAGGCTCTGGAGAGGGACCGGCTGGAGTTCCAGCGGGAGTGTCCAGCGTCCGGCAGTAACGGAGATATGTCGCCGCTGCCAGGACGAAACGGCAGCCAACTCTGATCCGACAGCGGACAAAAGGCCGGTCCCGACGCGGCGGGACGACCAAGCGAACACGAACATAGAGGGAGGGTTCGTGAAAAACCCAGCCCAGGCGTGTCGACGATGCGGAAGTGACCGCCATTGGGCACAAGCATGCAATGGCCGACCGATAACATTCTGCTGGAGGTGCGGCAAGGTAGGAGCCCCGACATGGCAGTGCTGCCAGAAAGCGGGAAACGCCCCGCGACCCAAGCCGCGGAGGGCCGGGCCAGGGTCGCAAGACGAAGCCCCCCAAAACTCGTAGGAGAGCTCACGGTGGAGGATGTCCAGCTGTCGGCGGTGGTGAGGATCGCGGGCAGCAACTGGAAAGCAACGGTCGATACCGGGGCTACAAGCAGTTTTATCAGCTGCGAGGCGGCGAGTAGGCTGTGGGAAGAGAGGCGACAGAAAGAGACGAGGAAGCTGGTGCGGCTGGCTGACGGACGCAGCCGGGAAATCAATGCCCAGATCGAGGTGGAGCTGGCCTTCGGGGACAAGATTGTTACAATCCCGCTTCTCGTGTTGCCCGGAGTAATTGATGCGCTTGTCCTGGGATGGGATTTCATTGCCGCAGTCGGAGCAGAAGTGACCTGTGCGGGACACAGGGTTGTGATCCCTGCGAGAGGCCACCGCCGGGGGCGGTTGGAGGAGAAGTTGTCAGTGGCGGTGGTAGCGAACGTTGGAGGATCCGTCGAGCCGGCATCCGACGGAACGCGAGCGGAGGAGGGATCGGTCGAAAACTTCCTGGCAAAGGAGTTGGAAGAGTTCCGAGAACTGAAGGGAGTGTCGAACATAGCTACCCACACGATCACTATGAGTGATGCCCAGCCTGTCAAACAGCGTTACTACCCCAAAAATCCCAAGATGCAAGCCGAAATCAACCAACAGGTTGACGAGCTGCTGGAAAGAGGGTGCATTGAGCCATCGAGGAGTCCGTACAGTTCACCCATCGTGATGGTCAAAAAGAAGACGGGAAAGTGGAGATTATGCGTGGACTTCAGACAGATAAACGCGAAGTCCATCAAGAATGCGTACCCCATGCCAAGAATAGACTATATTTTGGACCAGCTCAGGGCACGGTTCATCAGTAGCTTAGACTTGAAGGACGGTTATTGGCAGATACCACTGGAGGAAGGCAGCAGGAAGTTCACCGCGTTCACGGTGCCTGGCAGAGAGCTGTTCCAGTGGAAGGTGATGCCATTCGGACTCCACTCAGCCTCGGCTACGTTCCAGAGGGCATTGGACCAGGTGATAGGCCCCGAGATGATGCCACACGCGTTCGCGTACCAAGACGACATCATTGTCATCGGCCGTACCGAGGAGGAGCACAAGCGCAACCTCGAAGAAGTTTTTCGACGGTTGAAAAACGCAAACTTGCGCCTAAACGTGGACAAGTGTCAATTTTTTAGGAAGGAACTACGATACCTGGGGCATTTGGTGACGGAAGACGGAATCTGCACCGATCCCGAGAAAGTGGCAGCCATTAAGGAGTTGCAGCCGCCAGCGAGTGTCAGAGAGCTACGACAATACTTGGGCGTGGCCTCCTGGTACAGGCGTTTCGTAAAGGGATTCGCCACGTTGGTGCAGCCCCTCAGCACTTTGCTGAAGAAGAAGGCGAAGTGGGAATGGTCAACAGAACAGCAACAAGCGTTCGAGGACGTAAAGAGTCGGCTGACAGCAGACCCGGTGACTACGGACTGGGGGCGATCCTGACGCAAGAGACGGAGAAGGGCGAGAGGGTCATCTCATACGCCAGTAGGACTCTGAATAGCGCAGAAAAGAACTATTCGGCGACTGAAAAGGAGTGTCTGGCCATTGTATGGGCTATAAGAAAGCTAAAGCCCTATCTGGAGGGATACCGTTTCAAGGTAGTCACAGATCACATGGCGTTGAAATGGTTGAACAGCATCGAGAGCCCAACGGGGAGGATCGCTAGGTGGGCGCTGGAGCTACAACAATACGACTTCGAAGTGGCATATAGGAAAGGGCAGCTGAACGTAGTGGCGGACGCACTGTCCCGACAGCCATTGGCGGAGCGATGCCTGAGAACCACCGAGGAGGAAACAGAGAAGGGACACGAACCTGAGGCAGAGTGCGGAAGGATTAAAAAGGTCAAAGAGAGGATGAGGACGGAACCGAGGAAATATCCTGATTACGTGGAGGAAGCAGGCCGGATATACCGGCACATCCCGCACCGAGCTGGAGAAGAGGAGATAGCATCATGGAAGTTATGCGTCCCAAAGGAGCTAAGAGAGAGAGTCATAAGAGAGAACCACGACTCGCCGGAGGCGGGGCACGCGGGCGGCAGAAGGACGATGGCCAGAGTAGCCGCCCGGTACTACTGGCCGGGGATGCACCGAGATGTGAGGACATACGTGAGAAAGTGTGAAGTCTGCATACGCTACAAACCGAGTCAACTGCAGGCGGCCGGGAAAATGCTGACACAAGTGCCAGAGGAGCCGTGGGCGACGGCGTGTGCCGACTTCGTGGGCCCTCTGCCCAGGTCAAAGCATGGGAATGCCATGATAGTGGATCGGTTCTCGAAATGGACCGAGTTGGTCCCCTTGAGAAAGGCCACTGCGGAAGCACTAAGCACCCGGTTTGGCGTGCCGAAGGTGGTGATCACGGATAATGGAGTCCAGTTCACCAGTAGAGTTTTTAAGAGGTTTGTGGAGCAGGTGGGCGTACGGCATCAGTTCACGGCCCCGTACACGCCGCAGGAGAACCCGACGGAGCGAACTAACCGGACAGTGAAAACGATGATAGCTCAGTTCACCGAAGGGAACCAGAGGAACTGGGATGAGAAATGGCCAGAGATAATGTTGGCCGTAAATTCAGGGGTGACCGAATCCACCGAGTACTCGCCGGCGTTTATTGTCCAAGGGAGAGAGCCAAGGCTACCAAAGGCTCTATACGATGAAGAAGTTCTTGGCACAGGACAGGGCACGCCCACACCGGACGAGAACGCGGCCAAGTTGAGAGAATTATTTCAACTGGTGAGGCGGAATCTCGAAAGGGCGGCGCAGGACCAGGCGAGGTATTACAACCTGAGGAGGAGAGCGTGGAAACCCACGATTGGAGACAAGGTATGGGCCAAGCAACACCATCTATCCAACGCGGCCGAAGAGTTTGCTGCAAAACTGGCCCCGAAGTATGACGGTCCCTATACCATAATGGATTTCGTGTCCCCGGTCATTTGCAAATTGAGGAAGGACGGCGAGAAACGGACGCGGACCGCCCATATAGGGGACCTGAAGCCACAGCCCGGTGAGAGAACCCCTAAAACAAGCCCTGGAACCGAAGCGTAGCCGACGCACAAGGAGGGGCAACGGGCGAGACATACGGAGAAGGATGGACGGGGCACGAAAGACAGAGACTAGCGGCAAGGGCAGAAAGGAGAGCCTCAAGAGGATGCCACGCAGGACAAGGTCGTACAGGATACTCTTACAACTAAGGTTCAGTAAAACTAAGAACCACTCGTGTCACGCAGGACAGGAATCGTCCACAAGGGCAGGAACGGGCGGCCCAACTTAATGCCACGCAGGACAAGGCCACCCGGAATCCTCTTACAACTAAAATCGGCAAAGCCAAGAGGCTGTAAAACTAAGCAGCAGACTGCGGCAGGCGGACGAATAAAGCCGGACCTACGGAAAGAAGGATAAGAGTTAGCTCATCAGCTAATAGGAACTGAGCAAGGGTAAAGAAGGTAGAAGATACCCGGGTTACCACTATCCCAGGGGGGCGGGTTGCGTGGTGCGTCAACGGACGAGGTGGCACCCGAGAAGGGGGTTCCGATGATGAGCCGAAGTTCGGGTCCGGGTCCAGGGCATGGAAGCCAGCTGCTAACATCGGGGAAGGCGGGACAAAAGCGGATGCCGCCCGTGCGTGGTCTACCAGCTGGGGAATCGGATAATCCCTGGGTCCGAGTCGCTGCACGGGGGTGACATCCGCGTCCAAGCCAATCCGGAGACGGGCGGAGCTGGCCCCAGGGGGCGGGCCGATGTTTGGCAGCACGGGCGAAAGGTCGGTGGACCTATTGATCACGAGCTGGGAGATCGGTCGGCACCCTGGACTGGGGCCCAAGGACGGGCTGGAAGAAAAGGCAAGGTGAGATGAGGAACCCAAGAACTCGGGAGGCTTACCAGATTCAAGGCGAAGCCAAACAACACGACGCCAGACCTGGAAGTAGAAAGGGCCATTAAAAATCAAAAAAAGAAAAAGGGAAAAAAAGGGGAACCCAAGGAAAGCTAACAAAACCATGGGGCACCATAGGGTTAACGCGGCGAGAGGCGCGGATAACTTTCAAAACGGGAGCGAGCGAGAGAGCCAACTGGAAGCAAGAGAGAGCCGTCCCACGGGCCCATGTAAAGCACCGTTACAGGGAACGGTGAGCACCGGCACGAGCCCTTATGAAGGAGGGAGCAGCGCACGATCAGGTCTTTTCAAAAAAAAGTTGACCACGTGCAAAAGGGTAAGATGCAGCAGCACTTAATTCGATATCTAACGGAGCAGCGGAAATGGATTCGCCGCGGGTATCGTGCTGTTGGCGATACGCAAAGTCGGCAGCAGGCGTACCAAGTCGAACGAGAGGAGCGAAGGGCGCGTAGGAGTAAGTCCCCGGAGCTACAACTGTTGGCCTCACCGCTGGTGTCAACCGCGGGATCCATGGGACCGACGGTGTCCCCGGTGGTATCGCCGGGGTACACCGAGGCGGAGAGTGACCTGGAGTTGGTGAGCTGGGAGCCGGCACCACCGAGAAAACGCGCACGCGAGGGGAACCCGCACCAGCAAGCGCGAGGAGGCCCGCACCAGCAAGTGCGAGAAGCCCCACACCAGCAAGCGCGAGGGGTCCCACCCCAGCAGCCGCGAGAATCCCCACGTCAGAAAGCGCGAGGAGCGGTCGGAGGGAAGAAGCAGGGGGCGCACGGAGACGCGGAGGGAGGAGCCCAGAGAGGGGCGGCCATCGAAGCGGGCGTCCACGCGTTCGACGCGTACGGCCAAGAGAGAGGAGTCGTCGGCACGCACCAGGGGAAGGTCGACAACGCGGCGAGGGGACCAGCGGCCGACTAACCCACAGGAGGCACGGACACGGTCGGCGCAGGCCGAAAACGAAGTCGAGGAGCCGCAGCCAACGCAGGCCGAAAACGCGGTCGAGGAGCCGCAGCCAACGCCGGCCGAAAACGCGGTCGAGGAGCCGCAGTCAACGCAGGCCGACATCACGGCAAACAACGCGGCCGCTGAGGCGCGACGCCTCGCGGAATGGCACCGGCGGATCGCGCTGGCCGCGGCGAAGGAGGAGCTGAGGCAACGGCGTGTATGGGAGGACGCCCTGGCGCTGGCCAAGAAGCTGAAGGCCACGCAGGAGGCCGAAAAGGCGGCTCAAGAAGCGGAGGCGGAGCGCCACAAGCGAGACGTCGCGCACCAGTGGCGGGGTGCTCTCCGGTGTAACGCGGCGGAGCAGAGGGAGATGGCGCGTCTGCGTGCGGAGACGGAGGAGGCAAGGGCGACGCGGACGGAGAGCGCGGCAGACGGGCAGGCGGTGATCTCCAGCGATGAGGAGGAGGCGGAGTGCCCACCAGCGCCGAAAGCGGCTCGAGTCCAGTCGCCCGAAGAAGAGTGGCAGGAGAGGCTACGACGAGCCGAGGAGGAAGAGCTCTGGCAGCCACCCCCTGAACACGTCGAGTCCGAGGAGGAGCCGCGGCCGCAGGCCCCACCGTCACCGGGGGCAGAGGAAGAGCTGTTCCAGCGTCGGCCGCCGGCTGACAACGCGCCCGGCCAAGGGGAGCAACAGCAGCAGCAGCAGCGGCAACAGCAGAAGAAGCAGCATCAGCAGCAGCAGCAGCACTGGCACGGACCGCAGGGAGCCGCCATCGGGCCGTTCGTCTCACAGGAGGTGCGCTCCGCGGTGCGAGATGGCATGCTGTGGCACGTGCAAACGCTGCACATATCGTGGGCCTCTGGGCCAGCGCCTCGGCAGCCCGAGCAAGAGACGAAGGAGGCTCGACTGTGGGAGGAGGCACCACGCGCCAGCGACGAGCGGGACCCGAGGCGACGAGCACGGCCACAGGAGCCAACAGGCCCAGCGGTGGCACCCACAGCCGAAGTGGTGCCCGAGGAGGCGCCCGAGGGGATGGCAGACGGCAAGACGGAGGGAACGGCGAACACGACGACATCACTGACGGCGGCAGGCCCAGCGGCGGCACCCAAAGTCGAGGTGACGACCGACGGCGACGCGAAGAGGCCGGCGAAGGCGACGATGCCCGACGCGACACAGGGGGCGGCGGCAGCAGATGTCGGCGCGAAGGCAACGGCGGAAGCAAGGAAGGACACGCTCGCGGAACAACGCCCACCTGAGCCATGGGAGCGAGGTACCTGGCAATGGCCAAAGCTAGGCCGACAGGCGTCGTGCTCAGGGGAGCGGGCAGAGGCGCGCCGGCCCGAGCTGCAGCGTCAGGCATCGTGGCCCCAGACGAGGTCGGCGGACAACTCACGGTGGCGGCCCGTCAAACAAGAGGAGTGGCCGGCCGTCGTCACGCGCTCTCTCGCGCGGATGAAGCCAACTGCGAGGAGGGTGAAGCGCCTGGTCAACGACGGTGGCGTCCGGTACCGGCTATCGGTGTCCACCGATCGGCACGAGGTATTCCGGGCAACGTACTGAAGAGAAGAGTAGAGAAGAGGAATGATGAAAAAAAAGGAATTGAAAACAAAAGCGAATAAAAAAGAAAAAAAAAAACAAAAAAAATTTTCAAGAAGAACAGGGTATTTACCTTTCAGCAGAAGAACAGAGGGGCATCGCTAGAAATTATCGGTAAAGCATGAATGAAGGCGGCGGAAGGCGTGAAAGAGAGAGGAAAACTTACCCGAAGCATCCAGAGGGCCGGCGGAAGGCCTGCGCACCAGCGAAGGGCAGTAAGAAAAACCGGACGCGCACAGGAAAAACAAAGAAAACACCCGGAACAGCGAGAAAATAGGACGTTTCCCAGTCCATTGAGGAATTCGCGATGCGGAAGTAGAATACGCACGCTGCGACATATCGAGTAGATCACAAAAACGACCCAACGCTTTATCGAGTGGATCGTAAATGCAACGCTACGCCATATCGAGTAGGTCAGAATAGCGACCCTACCCTATATCGAGCGGGTCACAAGAGCTCCTATGCGAACTATCGACAAGGGGGAAACGAATCGATCGCGCACATCGGAGAGATACGGCAACACCGCACGGCCGAAAGAGGGCGCCAGGGTGCACCCGGGTCGAGAACGAAGCGCAAGCGCGCCGTTTGCGCGGGGTTTTTGAAACGTCCCAAACCTGGGACGCGGAAAACCGGGGTTTTCCGCCAATAAAAGAAAGGGGGAAGTGTGAGGAAAGGTATTCCCACACGCAGGGGGCGGTACAGGGTTAAGGGCTAACGGCCGTTATCCGGGGATATCCGGAGGCGGCGAATTCCCGAGGAGAGCTCTCCCGGGGACCCAAGATGAGAGGGGAGGACCCCCGGAGAGAGAACAGCGGGATGACGGGATCGGGCCGGCAGTGGCCCAGCGCATGACCAAATATGGTCATGAGATCAAGCGAGCAGAGAATGAAGGAACGCCGATGGAAAAGTACGGGCACCGCATGGCGGAAAGTGCAGTTAGCGCCAGGCGGCATCGGCGGCGCCGACGTAGAAGCGAGCCTATAAGAGGAGGGCCGCGACCAGGAACAGGGACAGTCAGCGAGCGGAGCTATCAAGAGTGAAGTGAATAGTGAGCAACAAGAGTAAGACCGAGCAAAGGAAAAAGAACTTTGGAAAGCGAACGCGTTGTGTGAGGATTGAGAGGCAGACTCGAGCGTACAGCCAAGAGCCAAAGGTCCCAATCCCTTGAACCAACGGTGCCACGCTTGGAGTGCATCCCACAGGGAGTGAGACACCTTCGGGCCGAAAAGACAAGTGAGTCGAGTGAGAGCGAACGCGTCAGGCGCCGACTGAGAGGCGGATTTGGGCCTCGTGTCAAGAATCGCTAGCCCCAGTCAGTAGAGCCGGCGGTGCCACGCTTGGCGACGCCTTTGGGGGTCCAGGGTGCGTCACGCTCACCAAAACGCAGAGGAGAAACAAGGGTAGGACCAGCACCGGAGTCGGAATAGCGTAAGATAGCTCTAAGATACCAATAAAGCATATTGTCATATCAGTACAAAACCCAACACGTGCCTTCTTACTTGTCGTCGGGGCAACATACAAATATTGTTTCAGCGAGCCCACCGACCGCTAAGCCAGCCCAGCTGCATCAGACGGAAAAGAACGGTTCGTTACAGGTTTGTTGGTGGGGTAATGGGGCGTAGCTATGCGGTACGGCCGCAAAGCATTGCTTCGCACAGCCGTTCCTCCTTACTCCTCCGACACTTTCCTTTCCCTCTCTGCTCTCCGTAGTTCCCGCATTATAGTGGCGGCGAACCTAGTGGTGGCATCCCACGCCTTGGGATTCGCTACCATGAGCGGCACGATCTCTCCGACGCTAATGCTGGTGGCTAGCTCCTCCTCTAGCTGGCGCCTCTCGTACTCGAAACGGTGGCATTCAAAGAAGACGTGGTGAGCGTCCTCCACGATACCTCGACCACATGATGGGCACCAGTCCTCCGTTTCGTGTCCAAACCGCTTCAGGTACGATCTGAAGCATCCGTGACCGCTCAGCATCTGAGTGAGGTGGAAGTCCACCTGTCCGTGCTTCCTCTCCAACCACAGCTTGATATCCGGAATAAGCCGGCGGGTCCAGCGTCCTTTAGTCGAGGAATCCCACTTCATCTGCCACCTCCTGACGGTCTCGTGCCTGGGTGATTCTCTCTCGACTCCAGTGGGAGGATTGTGGGTGTCCCTGCGAGATAGCTCGTACACCTCGGCCCTTTTCCTCGCTTGCTCTGCTATTGGGACTAGTCCCGCGATGACCAGTGCTGCGTCGTCGAATATGGTTCTAAACGCCCAGGCGATCCTGGTGGCACACAAGCGGTGCGTTGATTCGACTCCTCGCATATAGCTCGGCACCTTCGTCGCTTTGGACCACACTGCGGCAGCATACAGGAGCTGAGAGGAGACGACGCTGGTGATCAGCTTCCTCCTTGCTTGCTTTGGCCCCCTGGTGTTGAGCAGGATTCGCGAGAGTGCTCGGTCTGTGCGGCCTTTGTGTTGGCGTACTCCAAGTGCTCTCTAAATGAAAGCCTAGTGTCCAGCATAACTCCTAGGTATTTAAGCACCCTTTGCGATGTAATGTCGTGTCCGCCAACCGACACTCGGGCCGTCTCCACCTTCTTCGTGCTGCTAATCAGAACAGCCTCGGTCTTGTGAGCCGCCAGCTGTAATCCCGCTATGGCGAGCCAAGTCTCCACGGCACGGATTGCCCCGTTTGCAGCTGCTTCAACTGCTGCAAGGTCCTTGGCTACCACTACGATGGCGACGTCATCGGCAAACCCCACGACCGTCGTGCCCTCGGGAAGGTTCAGTCGCAGAACTCCTACATCGTATTCCACAGGAGCGGCCCCAGCACCGACCCCTGCGGGACTCCAGCAGTTACTCTATATGATCTTATCCCTTCGCTCGTCTCATACAGCAGCACCCTCTCGCTGAGGTAGCTGTCCACTATTCTCAGGAGGTATTCCGGGATCCGTAGCCTCCGTAGGGCTTCCATCGTTTTACCCCAGTCCGCAGAGTTGAACGCGTTTTTTATATCTAGGGTAACCAACAGGCAGTACTGCTTTTGGCCCGCTCTCCAGCGAGTCCCACTTATGGCATTCTCCGCTACGTTGGTGACTATGCCAATGGCATCCAGGGTTGATCTGCCATTCCGGAAGCCATACTGGTTGGGCGACAAGCCACCGGCATCTTCAATGGCACGGCTGAGCCTACGTGCAATGAGCTTTTCGCATACCTTCCCCGCGTTGTCTAGGAGACAAATTGGTCTGTACGAGGAATGCTCACCTCGTGGTTTCCCTGGCTTGTTGAGCAGCAGTAGCTTTTGAATCTTCCACCTAGCAGACACTTATTGAAAACCTCGGCGAAGGCGGATGGCTGTAGTGCCAATGCCAGTTTTAAAGCCGTATTTGGGATTGCATCCGGGCCTGGGGCTTTTTTGCTGGGCAGGCTCCTACCGGCTTCCAGGATCTCCGCTTCCGTGATCATTTCGATGCCCGTGATCGGTGCGTCGCTTTCTAAGGGGCCTGGACGCCTCTGTTGCTCGCTTGGAAACAGGGTGTGCACTATGTCCTCGAGGGTGCTGGGGTCCGTTGGCGCCTTGCTCCCGGCACTTAGCCTCTTCATAACGATTTTGTAAGCCCTGCCCCAGGGGTCTTGTTCCGCTGTGTCGCAGAGCTGGAGAAAGCATTCCCGCTTGCTGCTCTGAATTGCATGCTTCAGTGCCTTCCTCGCGGTTCTATACTCCTCATGCGATGTGTCGAACCGAGTCGTGCGTCGCGCTCTCTGCATAGCTCGTCTGGCCCTTAGACACGTTGTCCGGAGCCTGTCGATGTCGGCGTTCCACCACACGATTGGCTCGTGATGCCGCATGAATGGCTTCCGCTGTCTCATGCTCCTGTCACAGGCCTCCTCCATTCGCAAGGCGAGCTGGTTGGCCGATTCGTTGGCGCTTGTGTCGCCGAGGACCTCCCACATCTCGAGGCTTCTGGCCAGAGCGCTGGTGTTGATCGTGTCCACGATGTAGGCTTTGCTCTTCGCGCTTGACCTGCTGGGTCTGGGGGTCTTCTCGCCAATGGTGCATACTATGGCTTCGTGGTCGCTTCCGGTGTACACGTCTCCTATTCGCCACCTTGCATTGCGCAGCTGCGAAGGGCTCGCGAACGTTAGGTCAATGATTGACCCAGCGCCACCCCTGCAGAAGGTTTGCTGGGAGCCCTCGTTCAGCAGCGCTAGGTCTAGCGATGCTAAAGTTTCTAGCAGGATTCGGCCTCTTGCGTTGGTGAGCCCCACTCGTGTGCCCACGCGTTGAAGTCCCCGGCGATTAGGACTGCCCCGCGGTTTCTTGCGTCTTCAGCTAGATCCTCAATGATTCGGGCGAAGGACTCGAGGGGTAGACTGGGCGCTAGGTAGCAGCTGTATACCCATAGGTTCCCAGCTCTCGCGCGCACAAATCTGTCTCCTGCCAGCACATTGCTGAGTTTGCAGGGATCGCCTCCACATGCCCACAGGGATGCCTTCCCTGTTCTGTCGGTGGCCCAGGATTCGTTGTCACCTGATTTGTACGGCTCGCTGAGTATGGCCAGGTCCGATTTGAGCTCTCTCACCGTCTGCAGGAGCAGGTCCTGTGCGGCCCTACAGTGATTCAGATTGAGCTGGATCACTTACATCCTCTTGTTCCGGCTACCTCTCCTAGCTTCGAGAAGGGACACTGCCGGCTTCCCGATTGATGGCCTCTGGCCTCTCCCGGCGCAGACGAAGCAGGTTGCCTTGTTTGGACAGTCTGCTATCTTGTGCCCATTGACGCCGCAGCGAATGCAGCACCCAGTTCGGTCCACTGCACTATGGCAGTTTGGCGCAATGTGCCCAATCTCCAAGCACTTGTAGCACCTAGGCTGCGAGTCCTTCTCCTTGATCTTACATACCGTCCATCCCACCTTGACCTTGCCCTTGCCGAGGACCACTTGAGCATCCTTGCTCGGCAGTCCAATTGCGGCAGTCTGGGTAACCCGGTATGATGGGCGTAGGCTTCTCACATTCACCGAGTTGGCTTCGATGGCAAATTGTTCCGCTAAGGCCTTGACAAGGTCCTCCGTGGTTACTAGCGGGTCCAGGTCGCTGATCGCTAGCACCCTCGTCCTCGTGTCTTCGGAAAGGGCTCGTACCTCCGCTACTCCATCCAGTACCGATTCGAGGCTCTCCTTTATCTTTGTTGCGCTTTCTTTATCGCCTCTGTTCAGCTCAAGGAGCAGGTTACCATTTGCGGTACGGCGGACCTTGTTGACGCTCGTACTCTGGTCCTGAAGCTGACCGCGTGACCAGGGCCAGCACCTCGCTGTAGGTTTTTCCTTTCGCCTCGACGACTACGGCGTCCGGGCGGTGAGGTTTCCAAGCCGGCTTCTTAGCTGCCCTCGTCTTCTTGGCCACCACCCTCCATCCGCTGACCGGAATCTCGGGGCTCTTAGTCTGGCTCATAACGCTGGGCGTCGCCACATCTTCTTGTGGCGGTAACGGGGCTTTCTTCTGCGGCCTCCTGGTTGCGTTGGCACCTTTTGGCTGCCTTGGGCGTGTGGGGGGAGGGGGGGGGACCCGGATCCACCAGTGGCTGGCTTAGCCTACGCCACGGCTCCGTTTGCGCCGCGGCATCCTTCTTCCAGACTGTCGTTGTCTGCTGCTCTTTGTCCATGCTCATGCTCTTAGTGCTCTGTGAGCATTTTGAGCACAGGACTGCGGCGTCGAGGCCTTCCTGACTGACGCTTCTGCCCGCTGCTGTTGCTTGGCTTGCTTCATTGATGCTCGTGTGAAGCTCCTTCATTCGCACGAACATGTTTCTATCATTCAAGGCCACTTGTGAGGACGTCTTGGACGAAGCATCGAACACGACTCGGAGCTTGTTAGACGTACTTTGGGGCCTCAGAACACACTGAAGAGGGATTACGTAGTGTGGAGTAGAAGGAATCGTATTGTCAGTAGGAGACATATGAGCTAAGGAGAGGTACTATTCCATGAATTCCAAGTACATTTTCTTCAACTCAGGGTCACGATGCAATCGTCTTTCAAGCGACAAAAACCGCCGTTATCAAGCTCAAAGGAGTTGCCTAAAAAATTTGGATCTCATTTAAACGGGAGCTTTACTTCGAACCGACCTGATGATAGCACCTGAGTCGTCTTACGATAGTGTTCTTCACATAGCTTGTGCTCAGGTGTGGCAATTTTCTTGGTAGATGGCATTTCTTCCAGTGACCAAAACTTTTTCAAGGTCCTATCGATGGATACTAGCAACTCTTCACTGCAACTAAAACTGTTTGTAATTTGAGGAGCAGAACTCCTGGAAACATATTTTCCCGATACAACCCAACTGTTAAGACCTTAGAAGAAAAGTCTAGACATTTGCGGGGACAGTTGTAAATTCTGCATTTGTTAAGTGTTTTTTCCACTTGTGTTTTGTTGTCGTATTGTGGGATTTGGTAGGAAGCCACAGAGAGCAACAGAGTCTGTAGGGATAACAGAGCAAGTAACAAAGAGAGAGACTAGAATCGGCCGTCGAACAAAGAGATGAGAGAACACAGCCTCAATGATCGACGCCATTTAATTTGATGCCATAGTTTCACTCAGCCACACGCAAATTACGAGCGCAATTATTTGTATTAATCTAAATATACTTAAAGCACCGCGACCATTGTAATCATAACTAATAAATAATATTCACAAATAAAGACTTATTATAATAAAACCTGGCGTCCTGGACTAAAGTATAACTACGGAAAATCCGGGGCCACAATTTTTGGGGGCTCAACCGGGATTTGAACGATTACAAACGGAAAGTCATCAAACTAAAGTTGTGTTTTACAAATATTGCGAGAACTTGGTGAATTGTGGTGGTGTTGTTTGGAACATTCTGGAAGAAATCTTCAAAAACTCTGCTGCGCGAAAATTCAAACAAAAGACAATTGGCAAAGCAGCGCGAGAGTGAGCAAGACGGCAGCAAAGCAGCTACGGTAAAAAGGAGAAGAAAAACCGAAGCAAATCGAATCAAGAGGAACGGCGTAAGCAGCAGAGACGGCGATAAAGAGACCCAGTACCCAATCTGAAGGCAGCGCAAGACTTGGTAGATGGTCAGCAACGTGCAATAGGCAGGATCGTTGGCGGTGAACATCATCTAGACAAGGAGAAAGCGTGGAGCAGAGAAGGTAGCTAGTGGTTCGCAAATGCTGTACGGCGAAAAAGGCAGCTGGTCAACGCAAAAAGTCTGCAGCAAGAAGACGACGAGAAAATTGACAAGGCAGTGCGTGCGTGGAAACGAGACGCAGCAGTCAGTAACTGTAAAAGCAGAGGAATAGAGAGGAACGGCGTAATCAGCAGAGACGGCGATAAAGAGACCCAGTACCCAATCTGAAGGCAACGCAAGACTTGGTGGATGGTCAGCAACGTGCAATAGGCAGGATCGTTGGCGGTGAACATTATCTGGACAAGGAGAAAGGCGTGGAGCAGAGAAGGTAGCTAGAGGTTCGCATGTGCTAGACAGCGATAAAGGCGGCTGGTCACGAAAATTCTGGAGATGGGTTGGTGTGACGACGACAAAAAAATTCTGGAGCTGTGTTGGTGCGACGACAACGAAAACATTTTGGAATTGGTTGTTGTTGGTGAGTGCAAGCGAAATATTGCAAAGAAGCAGACAGACAAGAACGGCGGTAGCAGTGCTAATTAACATAGTGTTAAGTTAACATATTCAATAACATAACATAATAATTAACATCAAGTTTAAAGAGCGGAATACAGTTAATTATTGTAAGGTCTGAAAGGAACTGGATTCTAAAACTGTATTTTGGCGAGCGAGCGGCATATATCCATTTCTTATTCTATTATATTTCATACAAGTTTGTAAAAATGAATAGAGATGAGATATTGACATTGTTGGTGGCAGATTTGCGCGATAATTTGGCCGAGATAGGTTTAAATAGAACCGGAAGAAAAGTTGAATTGAAAAATAGACTGCTGGCTCATTATGGGTTTCAAACCGATCAAAACAATGAAGAAGTAAGGGGTGAGGGAGAGACTGCAGATTAGATTAATGAAGAGTTATCATTTAGAACAGTGGCCTCAAATAATGAACAAGCAGGGGGAAATGAAAACCGATATGAAAATCCAATTGGATCTGGTCAGAGGCGGCAAGCAGACAGTTCTAATTCAGGAAGGTCATGGTTTACGTTGAAAGATGTAGAAGGCAGTGTGTCACAGTTTTCGGGTACAAGTTCACCAGACATTAATCAGTGGATCGAAGAACTCGAGGAGTGTGCACTCACGGTGGAATGGAACCAATTACAGGTGTTCATTTATGCAAAACAATTGCTCAGTGGGGCAGCGAAGCTATTTATTCGAAGTCAACGCGATATTCGTGATTGGAATGTTTTAAAGGGTGCATTGATCGACGAATTTGGGGTGAAGGTGTCATCAGCTGAGATACATCGTAGGCTAGGGAAGCGGCAGAAGAGGAAGAACGAAACGTTTCACGAGTATCTGTACGCTCTGATGGAGTTGGCAAAGCCAATCGAGATTGATGACGAAAGTTTAATTGAATATTTTGTCAGCGGTATTCCAGATTCCAGTGCAAACAAGGCTTAACTGTATCAAGCTAGGAATATGAGGCATTTGAAAGTGCAAATTGACGCATACCAGAAAACGACAGGGTCGGTGAGATCACAAGGGAAGTTTGACTCACACTTCAATAAAGGAGAAAAAGAAAAAGGAGTTGGCAAAGCCAATCGAGATTGATGACGAAAGTTTAATTGAATATTTTGTCAGCGGTATTCCAGATTCCAGTGCAAACAAGGCTTAACTGTATCAAGCTAGGAATATGAGGCATTTAAAAGTGCAAATTGACGCATACGACAGGGTCGGTGAGATCACAAGGGAAGTTTGACTCACACTTCAATAAAGGAGAAAAAGAGTTAGTGAAATCAGCGGAAAAGTTTAAAAAGTGTTTTAACTTCGGAGATGAGTCGCATATTAAGCGGGATTGTCTGATTTGATGAGCTCGTGAGGTGGCTCAAAGGGGGCCTAGCTGAGGCCACCGGACGGGTCGCAGGTTGCGGATAGCGAAAGACCTACCTATATACAGGTCATATAGGTAGGTCAGCTGAGAATAAGCGGACATCTCTAGGGAGAGTACCGAAAATAAGCAGCCCCGGACAGCCAGCGGGTGTTCGCGAAGTAGCAACACTGACGGTGCGCTTGTGGTGCCGCCTCGTATAAGTAGCTCACACACTCCTCTATCCCTACACACTACCTACACTCATCCCAACCCCCACATTCAGCTCACACCGGGCCGGACTAAGAGTGTTATTCGACCCGTGCCGAGAGTCAGCCTGGCTGGGGGCCCGGTATATAAAACTAGCCCAGTCGTTAACGGAGAGCTCAGGGACTTGGCAGCCCCCTGTTCTAAGTATGCCTTATCCGGGCAACGTGGATCTCTGCCCGGACGGACCGTACGCCTTCTCTGCAGCTCGTGGGAAAAGAATGGAAGATTTCAAAACAAAACAAAATGAGTCTGGCACTCCCCAAATGCCTACAGGGAGCAATCCCAAACAGGGGAAGGCAGCGGCCCAAAGGCCTGGCCCAACCCACAAACTAGCGGTGAAAACCTGCGCGGCGGTCGACGCTAGGGAGAGCACAAAGGGATCTCATCCCGGATTCAGGGTGGGTGGTGAATTGGCTCCCAAAACCGATACCTTGGCAGAGTGGCTATGCAATCCTGCGGCTGCCCTGCCTACTGGTAAAGTGGAGGGTGATGAGTTACCATCTAATAGTGTCCAAGCCAAGCCATTTACATATGCCGATAGAAGGAGTGCTGGCAATATACTCCGTCGGCAGAACGCAGGCCAGATGTCCAGCCCAACGGACAAATGGTTAAAGAAGGTTGAGTGGGCCTCGAAGGTGCTGCCGAACTTTGGGAAGGAAGCACCGAAGAAGGAAGCCCCTCAGCCAAAGAGGCAGCGCTCGCAAGAGACTCCTGGCCCAACACCGAGGCGCTCCAGAGTACTGCCAAACACATCGTTCGCGCAGGTTGCCAGGGAAAGGACGCTGATTGGCGTCCATGGCAGAGGCAGCGCGGACTCTCGAATCCCCAAACATCAGTGGAAGTGGGTGGAAGTGGGTGGAAGCGGCACTGGCCGACCGCTGCTTCGAGCTGCTGGAAAAGCAGCCTGGACCACCCCCCCCCTGCTGCAAAGATGCAACCCCCACCTCCCAACATCGGACTGGAAGGTGGTCACGACACAGGGCCCCACAAACCAGGCGGTGGTCGTCCTCAACAAAGAGTCGCTGGCCCCGTGCTCAGCTCGGTGACCGTAAAGGTCCACAAGTCAGATGCAGTGGCCGGGGCGCGTCCTGTCGACAAGCCAGTCGAGCAGGACGCTGCCTCGGAAATCGAAGCACCCGACGATCATACGGAGACAGACCCAGAGGGCTACTCCACCGATGGCACGCTGAGATGCGACTTCGAGGCGATGTGTTGCCACGAGGAAGTCGAGGACGATCCAGATGCCGATATTACATTGGTGGAGAACACTAAGGATGTCCTTGAGGCTCCTTTAGATAATCTCCACCACTGTAAGCCAGCATCCGCTGCTCTTATACTCCGCCTCGAAGAGAGCGGAGTAGACGTAGCCCTAATCCAGGAACCTTGCATAGTGTGAGGCAAGGTTTGTGGACTAGGGTCGAAGGAGTACAAGATAATTGTAGCTCAACATGAAGGTAAAACCCGCAACTGCTATCTCGCCAGAAAGCACTTTAATATCTTTCTTCTCCATAATTATAGCATGGCCCATGAGGAAAACGATCCTCCAAACGACCTGGTCCGCAAACTAGCAAGCGACAGCGAGAGGTCGGACATAGACCTACTGATAGGTTGCGATGCCAACGCTCACCACACTCAATGGGGGAGCTCGAACACAAATGTAGGGGTGAGTCACTTTTCAGCTTCATTCTTAGCTCTAATCTATTTATTTGTAATCGGGGCAACGACCCCACTTTTATAATTAAAAATCGACACGAGGTTATTGACCTCACCTTAGTGTCTCACAAGCTGTTAGACATAGTCAAGAGTTGGAAAGATCTTGATGACCACTCTTTCTCTGACCACAGATACATCGAGACCATACTATCCCTCGAGTGTCCGAAACCTAATAACTATATTAATCCCAGGAAAGCCAACTGGGAAAAATATAGCTCAGCCCTGGAGAACTTACTCCCCTCCAAAGCACCAACATGCCCGGACACAAAAGACGACCTAGATCGTCTAGTGAACAGGTTCACAGAAGCATGCAACAAAGCCTTAGCGGCAGCATGCCCCTCTAGCAAACCTAGGGGGAAAAAGAAACCCCCCTGGTGGTCAAAACAAATAGACATCCTACGTAAAAGCTGCAGGACCCTCTTCAACAGGGCCAAAAGCTCGAGCGAGGAGCAACACTGGGCAGACTACAAAATCAGTCTGTCACTATATAAAAAGGAAACAAGGAAAGCAAAAAGGGCCTCTTGGCAAAAATTTTTCTCGGAAATTGAGAAAACGTCAGAGGCCGCAAGGCTTCTTAAGATTCTCTCAAAAACTAACCCTTCGGTAGGGTATCTTAAAAGGAATGACGGCACGTGGACCAACTCCAGTGAGGAGTCCCTGCACATTCTACTAGACACACATTTCCAGGGCGCACAACCATCGAGACGGTACATCTCCCAGGACAGGGACCGGTAACCTCGATGGATCACATCCTCAAAAAACGTAACATAAGCTGGGCAATAAGCAGCTTCAACCCGTTAAAATCGCCAGGCCCATACCAGGTAATCCCGGCCAAACTTCAGAAGGCCGGGGATACGGCCATCAACTGGCTACAAGGTATCTTCAGGAAGATATTGGTTGTGGGTAAAATCCCGCGAGCATGGCTTAAGGCAAAGATAGTCTTCATTCCCAAAGCAGGGAAAGCCACGCACTCAACTGCAAAGGACTTTACACCAATAAGCCTATCGTCCTTCCTCCTCAAAACCTTTGAGAGACTCGTCGGGCTGCAACTAAGGACAACTATACACCCTCAGTTGCTGTCAGGCGCACAGCATGCCTACCGGAAAGGAAAATCCACGGAAACGGCTCTTCATGAAGTGATCTCAGCGGTAGAGAAATCTCTACATTTCAAAGAGTACACACTCATAGCCTTTCTCGATATTGAGGGAGCTTTCAACAACGTTGTTCCGGGCGCCATTACAGAAGCCCTGACTGACCTGGGGGTGGACCGTCCCTTGGTGATGCTCATTGATCAATTGCTCACATGCAGGACGGTCACATCATCGATGGAATCGTCCGCCCAGTCAAAGTATGTCAACAGAGGCATCCCGCAAGGTGGTGTCCTGTCTCCTCTTCTGTGGAATATAGCAGTCAACAAGATACTATATGACCTTGAGGGGGGGGGGGGGGGGGGGAGGTGGCTGCAAAGTTGTGGCCTATGCGGACGACGCTACGATTATCTTCTCAGGGAAATAACCCCAAACACTGTGCGACTTAATGACCGTAAAGCTAGCGCAAAGGTACCGCCCCTCAACCCACCAATACTACATGGATGCAGGCTCTCCTTTAGCGACAGTGCCAGTTACTTAGGGTTGATAATTGACAAGAAGCTTAACTGGAACCTGAATGTCAAAGACAGAGTGAAGAAGGCAACGACTGCACTCTACACATGCCAAAAAGCTATTAGGCTAAGATGGGGTATGATCCCAAGCATAGTCCAATGGATATACCAAGCTATAGTTAGACCAATACTACTCTACGGAGTTACTGTGTGGTGGCCGGCCCTATCAAAAAGAGCGATTACCAAGCAAGTGGGCAAAGTCCAGTGAACTGCCGCCCTATGCATCAGCGGAGCTCTTCGCACCACCCCAGATGATGCGCTAAATGCCATACTATGCCTACCGAGCCTTGACTTCGCAGGAAAGGAACGGGCAGAAGCAGCAGCAATACGTCTAAGAGACTCAAATCAATGGGTGACTCAGTGCATAGGTCACTCAACCATATTAAATAAAAGCAATACCGTCCCCTCAAAAACAGACTACCAAGTTCCAAGAGAGTACACAGTTACTCCCTTCAACACAATCTTCCCTCACAGAGACGAATGGCTCGAGGGACTCCCAGGCCCAGATGGGGCCATAAACATCTTCACAGATGGGTCAAAGCTGGACGACAGAGTCGGAGGGGGAATCTACTCTGAACAGCTAAACATAAGGCATTCCTTCAGGCTCCCAGATCACTGCAGCGTCTTTCAAGCGGAAGTCATAGCGTTCAGGGAGGCTCTAGACTGTCTACAAGCGGTTGCCGTTACGGCATGTGCGATTTCCTCGAACTCGGCCACCGTGGCAGACTGCCGCAAATCTCTGCACGAGATGGCTCAGCAATTTGCTATTAGCCTGATTTGGGTCCCGGGCCACCGGGACATCGAGGGCAACTGTATAGCGGACGAGCTGGCCAGATCTGGCACTACAATCCCCCTTCTCCAAGACAAGGAGGATATCTGTATGCCAATGGCCACCTGTAAGCTCATTATAAAAGAGCAATACAAGTGACTAACAAACGATATGTGGCAAATAGTGCCACGATGTCGCACAACTCGGCAAACATGGCCGACCATGGACATGAAGCGCACCTCCGAGCTCCTCAAGTTAAGCAGGAAAAGGTGCAGCGTAGTCATACGTTCCCTCACAGGACACTGGCTAATAGGCACCCACACTAACAGGCTGGTGGCCCCACATAACGATTTTTGTCGCAGCTGTAGAGACGAGGAAGAGGAGGAGACAGTGGAACACCTGTTCTGCTCCTGCCCAGCTCTCAGCAGAAGAAGGCTAAAGCACTTGGGCTCAGCCTTTCTAAACGACATTTCAGAGATGTCCAAACTATGTCCCAGGAAGATAGCGAACTTTGTGAGAGCATCTGGATGGGATAATTGCTTACAGGAAGTCTCACAACGCGAGAAGGAATGATCCTATGCGGTATCACAACGGGCCAAAACTGGCCTAAGTGTGACGGGCTCTGAGCGAGCCCGGCAGCCGCCTCAACCTAACCTAACCTAACCTAAGCGGGATTGTCCAAAGAGATATAACAGGTGTTTCAGATGCAACCAGCTAGGACATAGAGCTGCTCAATGCAAGGTGGACATGGCAATTAAACAGGAGAAAGCAGCCAATCTAGTTCTGGAGAATGGTAGGACAAAGCCATCAAGCACGTTCACTTCGTCAGGATTAGAGTTGAAATCGGTAAACTACGGAAAAGTTGTGTTTAAAGGATTGATCGATACAGGTGCAGATTTGTGTCTTCTAAGCAGAAATGTGTTTTTGAAGCTTGGTAGAGGAAAACTGGCAGGACGTAGTAAATGTTTAACGGGAATTGGTGAAAGCCAAATTATGACTTTCGGTAGTATCACAATACCTGTGCAGATTGATGACATTGACTTAATTGTAGAATTTCACGTAATTGCGGACGAGGACATGGGATTTGATGCTATATTGGGTAGAACTCTTTTAGAGAGTGTGGACATGAAGGTAACAAGAGATGGAACAGCACTAGTCCTCAGATCAGGAAGTCAAGTAAGTACTATGCGCAATGTTCCAGAACATAGAGATGAAAGGGAAGCCATACTAGGCGTATGGCTTACAGAGAGCAGAACATAGAAGACGAGCAGGTCAACGAGTGGTTGGCACAAAAGATAATCAAGCCCAGTACATCAGAATATGCCTCTCCGATTGTATTAGTACCAAAGAAGAATGGACAGAAACGTCTATGCTGCGATTATCGCAATTTAAATGAGAAAATAGTGCGAGATAACTTTCCGATGGTACAGATGCAGGATGTTATTGAGAAATTGCAATTCATATTTGTACCGTTTGGGATTTTGAATTCGCCAGCAATCTTCACACGTTTTATAGTCGCGGTAATGAGAGAATTGATTAAGAAGGGTGACGCTATAGTATATATGGATGATATCATTATACCAAGTAGGGATGTTAAGGAAGGCTTACAGAAGTTGAAAAGAGTGCTAGAAGTGGCGGGAAAGAATGGTTTAAAGATAAACTGGAGTAAAGATCAAATTTTGCAAAGTAAGGTAGATTTCTTGGGGTATGTTATACAAAATGGTACCATAACACCCGGTAAGGAAAAAACACAATGTGTAGCAAACTTTCCGATCCCAAAGGATAAAAAGGCTATACAACGATTCATTGGGCTGACTTCTTATTTCAGGAAATTCATTGAAGGATACGCAGTTATAGCCAGGCCATTGTCAGATTGGTTGAGAAAGGATTCTAAGTTCGAGTTCAAGGAGTTGCAGCGATTAGCATTCGAGCAATTGAAGCCGCTCTCACTAGGAAACCAGTTTTACGATTGTACAATCCTAAATTATCTACGGAGATACACACGGATGCTTCTAAGTTAGGTTTTGGGGCTGTCTTGTTACAAAAGGATCCAGAAGATGGTCAGCTGCACCCAATGATGTATATGAGTAAGAAAACAAAGCCATATGAGGAAAACTATCATTAATACGAACTTGAAGTTCTAGCAGTAATAGGAGCATTGACTAAATGGCGTGTGTATGTTCTCGGACTGAAATTTAAAATCATTACGGACTGTAACGCGTTTACCATGACGATGAAAAAGAAAGACGTTCCATTAAGAGTAGCTAGGTGGGCAATGTATCTGCAGGACTACGATTACGAAATAGAACATCGTTCAGGATCGAAGATGCGACACGTAGACGCTCTCAGTCGAGTTGCTTGTTACGTATTAACAGAGAGTGTTATGCACAGGCTTAGGGATGCGCAGTGTGCAGATGAATGGACAAGGGTGGTCAAAATTCTGGTGGAAAAGCAGGGATACGAGGATTATTATATGGCAAACCAAATCTTATTCAAAGATCTAAACCGAGAGTTAATAGTTGTTCCATCTCAAATGGAAACCGAAATAATACAGATCGCCCACAGGCAGGGACATTTTTCGGTGAAGAAAACACAGGATCTGGTTGAGAAATCTTACTTTATCCCTAAACTAAGAAATAAAGTAGAAAGAGTGGTAGGCGGTTGTGTGCAGTGTATCTTAGTTAATAAAAAAGCGGGCAGGCAAGAAAGGTACCTAACTCCCATTGACAAGGGTGATAAACCATTAGTTACCTATCACTTAGACCACGTCGGGCCGATGGAGATTACAAAGAAAAGATATAATCACAATTCGTTTGGTTGTACCCCACACGTAGTACCGGAGTAGAGGAGGTGCTGAACTGTTTAGAAAGGCAAGCAGTATCATTTGGTAACCCATTCAGAATTGTCACTGATCATGGCGCAGCTTTCACATCGCACTCATTCAAAGAGTACTGTGATAAGCAGAAGTTACAACATTTGTTAATAGCTACAGTCGTACCTAGAGGCAATGGACAGGTCGAGAGAATGCACAAAATAGTAGTACCGATGCTGTCAAAGATGAGCTTAGAAAATCCAGGAAATTGGTATAGGCACGTGGGTAGAGTGCAATAGATAATTGACACTGTCGAATCTAGGAGTACCAAAGTCGCTCCATTTAAACTCCTAACAGGAGTAGACATGCGTATAACTGACATAGCTGAATTGAGAGAATTGGTACAGCAGTCTCTCATAGGTGAGCTAGACGAAGAGCGTGAGCAAGTAAGGAAAGAGGCTAGGGACAATATTCAGTCGTTGCAGGAAGAAAATAAGCGATCCTTTGATAAAAAGAGAAAGTATGAAAAGCAGTACAAGCTCAATGACTTAGTTGCAATCAGGCGGACCCAATATGGTGTTGGATTGAAGTTGAGGGGAAAGTTTCTAGGGCTCTAAAAGGTGGTCAAGATTCACAAGCACGGCCGGTATGATGTAGAAAGAGTGGGAGAAGTAGAAGACCCTTTTAAAACATCTACGGTGGCCGAATTTATGAAGGAGTTCGGGGCGAACTCTATGTCAGGAGGGCCGAATGAGGGATTTGGTAGGAAGCCACAGAGAGCAACAGAGTCTGTAGGGCAGAAGGAGCAAGTAACAGAGAGAGAGAGACTAGAAGCGGCCGTCAAACGAAGAGAGGAGAGAACACACCCTCAACGATCGACGCCATTTAATTCGGTGACAAAGTCTCACTCAACCATACGCAAATTACGAGCGCAATTATTTGTATTAATCTAAATATACTTTAAGCACAGCGACCATTGTAATCATAACTAATTCATAAATAAAGACTAATTATAATAAAACCTGGCGTCCTGGACTAAAGTATAACTACGGAAAGTCCGGGGCCACAGTATTAATGGGTTACAGATCTCTTTTTACACGGTACACGGTACTACACGGTAGTCATAACTTGTCTACTTTATGTGATTTCTTTAGAGATCGGTTTTGTTACATGAGTGAATGTATACAATAATATATTTATGTTTAAACACCAACTCTGAAGAGTTGGAAAGTCAGGACCTTGTTTAATTTGACCAACAGCTAATAATTCAAAGAACGCTCCAATTGCTCCAATTAGCATATCTATTCTTTGTGGCTTGTAGAAATAATGGTCTGCCAGTGGTAGATTCCCTGGGATTCGCCAGTCAGTCACATTCACTGTCTGGTCAGGGTGATAACCTGAAATTGATTTCAGGATCCAAAAATCAAAGGAGAACTCACTATCATTTATTCGCGACTTCACCACTGTGTGTATTTTATCCTTTACTTGAGAATTAGATTCACCAATTTCAAGAAAGTTAATACAGGACTCCTCTCTACTGATCTGTAAGCGATTAGCGAGGTCCTCGGTAATGAAATTTGTTTGTGATCCATAGTCGAGCAGAGCTCTGGCCAGAATGTGTTCACCGCTCTTAGTTCGGACGCTTACAATCGACGTAGCCAGAATTACCCTGTCCAACGCTGTCGCATGCAGAACATGTGACGTGGAAGGTTGATTCTGATTTGATGGAGGAGAAGGACTCTCTTGGGGTGGTGGCAACGCGAGACTATTAGCCGACACTGTGTATCGATGCAATAATGTATGATGTGAGCGGCTGCACACTCGACATTTATTGGCTTTGCATTTTACAACAGCGTGGCCTTTTCGCAGACAATTAATGCATAAGGATGCCGACTTGGCAAACTCAAACCTTTGCATCACCGAGAGACGCGAAAATGGAGGGCAATTTGACACTACATGGTCTCCTGAATTGCAGTAGCTACAAGTTTACTGAGTTCTAACGTTGGTGGAAGTGGAAGAACAAGCAAATGAACTGCGATTATGTTGCTTGCTTGGCATGACTTTGTCTTGTCTTGGCTTGGTCGATTCCTCAGCAGACAGATGCTGGTATCGACGATTCAAGACTTTCCCAAAGTCGGACCAAGGCGGCAACTTCTCATAAGTAAGCTGTTCATCCCACTTTTGTTTCGTCACTGGGTCGACTCTGTTTAAAACGAGATGAATGAGCATGCATTCGAAATTTTTGTATCATCTCCGATCGACAGTAACGATCCGTAAATCGACGAAACAGTATCGATTAGATTTCTTAGAGATGATGCAGATTGATGCGATATTATCGGCAGGTTGAACAATGTGGCAATATTATTCGTGAAAATCAAATAATCGTTGTCATACACTCGTTTTAGGCCAGCCATGGCCTTTTCATAATTTGCTCGGTGACTTGGAACGCCTTTATTGTTCCTAATGCTTCATCAGAGAGGCACGAAATCAAATGATTAAATTTTTCGATCACCGGTATGCTGTTGTCGCTGTGGACTAGTCTCTCAAAAAGGCTAATGAAATTTTGGAGCTCCGAGTGTTTCCCACTAAATTTGGGTAATGCCAATTTCGGAAGTCTAGCATGAGTTGGGGCTGAAGAAGACACTGGCTTCGTCTCGCTTGCGGCATCAAAGGCGGCGATAAGCGACATTATCTTTCCCTTGGTTACAATCGACAGCTCTTCCAACTCGGCTGCATATGCATCATCACCTGTTATGTCCTCGATTTGCTCCCGCAAATGGTTCGCCTTTTCAATTGAAGCATTCAAACAATCTAATCTACATAGTAATTCCGGTGATTGCAAGGGAATCGACCCTTGATCTAATCGATCCTCTAAGCGGCGAATGCTTTTTACTCGACTTTTGAGCTTAATCCAGTCTTCAAGAGTGGATTTACTGTTTTTTGCCTCATTATTTGTGTATGTAGATTTTACGCAACAAACCACTATTATTTCTATTTATTTATTTATTATTATTATTTTTTACAAGTTGCAAGTGACGTTCGATAACAATATACCCTTAGAATGGAGGGTATCGCGTCACTGGGCAAGTAACAGCCGAAAACAATATACCCATAGAATGTAGGGTATCGCGTCACTTGGCAAGTAACAGCCGAAAACAATATACCCTTAGAATGTAGGGCAGCGCGTCACTTGGCGCACCGTTAAGCTCAAGAGCGGCAACGAAAATTCTCCCAAAAAATACAACGCAAGCAGCAGTGGAGAAGCGAAAACGAAATAATGCACCGGTGCTGCTGCTTGTATGTATGTGTGGATACTTTTTATACGCCGTGGCTTGGGTGAACGAACGAACAAACTTTCTTGTGAGGTTCTAACGACGAGAAAGGTAGAAAAAAATAAAGGGGGGGGGGAGGGCGACAGTGATTGCAGTAAACGATAGATGTATGTACATATAACTGTTGCGTCCAAATAGCGGATCACATATGTCTGTATGTGTCGATATGTATGTATTTATGTGTGTTTAGTTATATCTATGCGATTTCTAATAAAATGCATGCAATCAAGCTCTACTATATGTATATCATACGTCTGTACCTAGAATTGAAGGCGATGTGCAATGTTTTCAGCACAAGACACTTCACAGAGAGATCTGAATGTCTTTGCTCAGCCTTCAATTTTCTGCACAAATTCCTCTGATTCCTCTTTTGGATCTTTGAATCCAACTGCTAGTTTCCTGGCTTTATCGCAGGGCATCCCTCGGCGGTAGCAGAAATTTGCACAGAATTATTATTGGCGCGACCGACGCGATGATATTACGCAAATTGATTGCTGGTTGACACACACACACACGACGCGGGCAACGAATATGTTTGCATATGTATACTGCAATTTCTTGTGTCACTGTCACTTATTGTTGTTGCCTATAATTCACTTTACAGTCCACCCAGGGGCGCCATGAAAAATTAGAAGAGTTTTTCTAATCAATTACCGAAAACTTTGGGTGGCTGCAAATTATTGTATTTTACGACGCAAAAAAAAGAAGTGCGTGCGTTCGTTTCAATAGATTTTCTCGACTTCTCCCATGTATTCAAAGACAATTTCTTCTTAGCCTATCTTACCTATGGTGGCAAAACGGGGCAAATTCGACAAGAGCGAGAGAGCGAGCTTTTATTGCGCTCCCGCTTTGCCCTAGCCTAACTTACAAAAGACTTCATAAAATTCGATCCTAATAATCATTATAATACGGATTATACGCCAAATGGCGCTACAGTATTTTAGATCATCGAAGGCCTGTAGGATGTGCCTTGTCAATCTGTGGACTTGCTCCACTGTGCCGTGTCCCTCCCGAAAGCCAAACTGGTGATCCGGCAAGATACGGCATTCCTTGATGATACCACCAAGACGATTGGCAAGAAGCCTCTCTCACACCTTAGATAAGGAAGACAAGAGACTTATTGGCCGATCCGACTCAGGGTCATCCTCCGGTTTTCCAGGCTTATGGATCATCAGGATTGCTGCTATCCACTGCTTAGGGAAAAACTGCACCCTTAACATGGCGTTAATAATGAGCGCTATGTAGAGTATCGCCCGTGTAGGCAATGCCTTCAGTGTGGAATGTCAATGCCAGGAGCCTTCTTCCTCGGTAGGGACTTGATGACTTCAACAATCTCTTCAACCCTGGCTGGTTTAATGGGTAAGGCCATTTGTAGAGGTGCTTGCAGACTTGGGTCTCTCTGAACTGTGCCTCCATGGCGAATTGGTAATGGGTGAACCTGTCCTCTAAATGATGTGCAAACGAATTGGCCTGCTCTTCTTCGTTTCTGGCAAGATCGCCTTTGGGACACCGGATAGGAACCTGTCTTAACGGTTGTCTCTTAAGAGACTTAGTGGTCTTCCAAAGCGAATATCCAGCATCCATGGTGTTATCTATGAAAGCAAGCTTTTGTTCAAAAAAGTTGCTTCGAAGTTCTCTTAGTGTGTTTCGAAGTTGCTTGGGAGCCCGGTTCCATAGAATTCGGTCCCATAGGCCTTGAGATCGGATTGCGCGTCTTCGAAGTCTCCTTTTTTGTGACAAAAGCTCTCTGGCCTCTCTTGTAAGAACTATTCCATAGGCGGCGCTTGTCGGATGTAATATACTCTCTGTGATGTTATCCACAGCCATCTCGATATCTTCCTCAGAGTTTAGCGTTAAGTTCAGTTGGATCGACCTCTCCAGATGTTGCCTAAAGGCGAGCAGATCAGTATTCTTGGTGACTAGACGAGGGCTTGGATTTTCTATAATGCCATCTGTGTCAATGCTGATGACTAGGGCCTGATGGTTGGAGTCCAGATCCCAGCTCTGACTTATTGTTGCTCTAGAATCCGGAATACCATGATGCACTGCGAGGTCTATGCAGGACGGCGTGTGATTGAATACATATGGATTCCTGGTTGGTGATCCAGTTGCAAGGATCTTCGCGCCAGTGGCAGAGATGGCTTCCGCTAGCTCTCGCCCCCTAGGGGAATTGTAAGTGTCTCCCCACAGCCAATGTCAGGCATTCCAGTCACCACCAACCAAATACTTTTGCCCGCAAGCACGAAGTGCGTCGATGTAATGTCTTTCCTCAATCCTGACTCTGGGAGGGCAGTAAATGGCGCTGAACTCCACATCGCCCAGTCCTGTGGCTACTTTTACTGCTGACATTTGCATGCTGCGTCTCAATGACCCTTTGTGGAAAATGGCGAAGCGAGGTCCTCACTAAAACCGCCACTCCACCAACGCTATTATTTTTCCACGATGGCTTGAAGGCTGGATAGAAGGCATATCCATGTATTTTTACAGCTACCCCTCTTTTAATTCTGATCTCCGTCAAAAGAAGAATGTCAACGCTGTTGTGCGCGAAGAGCTCAAATTCTTTTACTTTCCCTGAAATGCCGTTAGCATTCCAGATGAGAACCTTTAGTGGATTCATTGAGAGGCTGAAACGTTGTCCTGGAACTGACGATTAGATCCAGCCCATTGCTTAATCGTGTTGGCCAATTTAAAAACTATTTTTTCAAGTTTTTCAAGGCGTTGATTGGCTTGACTATTATGCTGCTGCTGTTCTTGCTGCTGTTGCTGTATCCACGTAAGAAACTGCTGCTGCTGCTGTTGGAGCTGTTGTTGCCATTGCTGAAATTGTGCCTACTAATGTTGCAGCAGCGCCTGAACTTCATATGAATTTTGTTGCTGATTATTCAATCCTTGTTGCTGAGATATCTGATGAAAACGACGCTGTGCAGGTCCATCTTTGCGAGGTATTGCATTTGAATTACCTTTTGCTTCCTTACTTCTAGTTCCTACCAAAGGTTTATGCTGGACAATATTTCGCTGGTGTTGCTGTATTGCTGGTCTATTAGCCCCTTTTTTGTGGCTAGACTGCAAGGTAGGAAACTGTTGCCAGTCTCCAGGAAGTGTGTTAGAGTAAGCATATGCCACTTGATTGTTTAAGGGGACATGACTCGTCCGGTTTGTATTAATTGCCTTCTTTGCGGAACCCATTGATCGGCGTAGAAACTCCTGGTACCATTGGCATCCTTTGTAACTGGCAATATGGCTTCCAGAGCAGTGAATGCAGGTTGGCTGTGCGTCTAGGGGACGTGTGCATTGTGAGGTTTGGTGATTTTCACCACATCTGGCACAATTGGGATGTCGGCGGCAGTATTTAGCTGTGTGGCCGTAACCCTGGCATCGACGACATTGTGCAATCTCTGTAGTTTTTCGCATCTTTTCAATCTTATTTTGTATTATTTTTTGGCGGCAAAGGGTCTTGACTTGGTAAATTTCGTTAATTTTTACACAAGGCTTAATATTAATGAAGAAAATATTAAGTTTTTCGTCGTTGTTAGTCCTTGAGCTTGGATTATGGATATGAAGGACCTCAAAGTCCAAGATTTTAAACTCGGCGGTAATGTCATTGTTTAGGGTGCTATGATGTAGGTCTCTCACTACAATTCTATGAGGCTTTTCAGTCTGCATTTGGTATGTGTGGAATTCTATTCCTATGGCATCTAAACAATCCACAATTGCTCTATAGGTATCACTGTCTTTTGGGAGGATTCAGACCGTTTCCCCTTGGTTAGCTATGACGATAACGTTATTCAAATTTGCAACTTCCCTTATGAGATCAAATAGGTCATTTAAGTTGCTAATGTTGACAACTATTTGCGGTGGTTTTGGAAAGCCCTTAAGCTGATTACCACAGCTCGCTGTTTCTCCTTGCAGACACTGGTCTGTATTAACTGCTTCATAAAGGTGGTCATTTTCAGCGTCTGCATCTACATTCATGCGAACTTCCTCATCCTCACTATCACTTGGGATGTCCGTGTCAAGAGTGGCAAATCTGTTTTGCAGTTTGCCTGTTTGCTTGTAGTGGGGGGCGAGCGCAGATCCCGGCCGCCGCTCCCTTGTTTTGGGGTAGAAGTGGATGACAAAGTCTGATTGTTTTTCTTTTGCCCGATCTCCGTTTTTAAGCATCCAGCAATCGTTCGGCAGCAGCGCTAATTGTTTTTGCCTCTGGGCATATCGATATGGAGGGTTCTTGGGTTCTATCAGTTCTTAGTGCAGGGCAGATACTGCTTATTGTAGCAATAGCCATGGTGTAGGTGGTGTTGCTGGTGGCACTAGTGAATGTTACTGTTATTGTGGTTTCTGAGCATGTAGAGCGTTCAGTCTCTGAACGGTACTCAGAACGAATCTCACAAGGTAATTTGCCTGATATTAGAAGCATTCTCTCATGATCAAATATTCTTATTCATTCTATAGTTATATTCTTCAATTTACCAATATTAAAGAAATGGAGAAGGGAGAGATCACCTTAGCTGATAAGCGAAGTTTTTATTGCCCCTTTTGTGCGGCTGTGCGCAGAGTGAGGGGAATGTCTTGCCCGAAGGGCAGTGAATGCAGTTGTATAAACCTTCACTAATTGTTTTTTGTTTTTGTCCAATTGCCGACACCGCGCGAAGCAGCGCCCGAAGTTACTATGTATGCTATTTTTAGCACACAAGAGAATGCACCGCTAAAGCAGATTAGAGAAAACAACTTTGCACAAGCGCGACACAGCCGATCTCTATGAAAGTTGATTAAAGACTCCCTTCCGCGTGTGCCTCATAAATATTACCATGTCAGTCTCAACCGCAGGGCATGCTCTCACAACTGTAGAGCAAGCCATTACGTGGCATCACAACGATTGGGTTTTTGATCTTTGCGACAAGGCATATTTGACCTTCATTTTTTCAAAGCTGTTTGAATATATATTCTTTGTTGTTCTTTGTCGGGCAAAATCGCGTTGAATTTCTGGAATCGATTTCATACAGTTCTTCGACAATTTTCCATGATGTTTACGATGTTCCACATTTGATTAAATCGCTAAGGAACATTGTCCAAAATAGAAACCTTTATACCCCTGATGGCGTTGTTTCATGGCTATGTCAGCAGTAGTTTGAAACTTAAAGTTCCTTCTGAAAATTCTTTACATTAATTAAAATTTATTTTGATATATTTAATCGGCATTTCGAGACAAAGTCTCACAAATTCAATTTAAAAACGAGCGGGAACGTTGTGAGTTGCTGAGGAGACCGCAATTCCACATTTATACCCGATACTTAGTCAGTATGGCTCTCCTCCGGCAGACGCCGCTAATATTAAACGACACGACAAAGAGTGCGTGCGAGAGAGACAGAAAATCAGTCTGAGCGTTACGTCGGGCGCTGCGTAGCCACTGCAAATTGATTTGTTCCTTTTGGGTATAAAAATGATCCGATCTGATCCAGATTCAGCAATCTGATAGATATAGTCATTATCTATGATTCTGCGTTTTTAGTTTTCTCGAATCTGCAATATTGTGGATGCAACAGATTTTCGTCCTTTGTGTAGGCGGAAGGGGGTGGGGCAAAATTCTGAGATATACGTTTTATAGTGAGATCTAACAGAAGTGCGGGTACCAAATTTGGTTACTCTAGCCTTAATAGTCTCTGAGATTTGTGGATGCCCCAGATTTTCGTCCTTTGCGGGGGCTGAAGGGGGTGTGGCGAAATTTTTACACAAAACGGTCAAGGTCCGATATCACAGGAGTGTGGATACCAAATTTGGTTGCTCTGGCTCTTATAGGTCTTGAGATTCTTGAACTCATATTTTGCAATTGGCAAAACCGACCATGAAACCTGTGTGTTAAAGAGAGAAAGAGCGAGAAAGAATGAAATTGTTTTCTTGATTCTGGCTATAATAATTATACGATCTGGTTGAGATTTTACACTCTAGAACATATAGTCATCCTCTACGATTCTGCGTTTTTGGTTTTATCGTATCTTTAAAAATGTGGATGCCACAGATTTTCGTCCTTTGTGGGGGCGGAAGGCGGTGTGGCGAAATTTGGACACGAAACGGTCAAGGTCCGATATCACAGGAGTGTGGATACCAAAGTGGGCGGGGCGAAGTTTTGAAATATTTTTGTAGCAGTGACATATCACAGAAGTCTGGATCCAAAACAACGTTGCTCTAGCTCTTATAGTCTTTGAGCACTAGGCGCTGAAGGGGACGGTCAGACGGACAGACGGACAGACGGACGGACGGACAGACAGACAGGGCTCAATCGACTCGGCTATTGATGCTGATCAAGAATATATATACTTTATGGGGTCGGAAACGATTCCTTCTGGACGTTACACACATCCACTTTTACCACAAATCTAATATACCCCAATACTCATTTTGAGTATCGGGTATAAAAAGACAGATTATCGCTGGTTTGCAGAATTGAATCGTGGTCGTAGCTCAGTCGATGACGAGTCCCGTGAAGGTCGTCCAAAATCAGTTGTTGTACCACAAAACATCGATGGCGTGCGTGAACTGATAGTGCAAGATCGACATGTGACATATTGGAAGATAGAGGCATCCTTGCACACTAACTCCACTTCAATAAATTCCATTTTCCATGAACACTTAGTTGCAAAAAAGGTTTGTTCTCGTTGGATACCCTATAACTTATCAATCGCTCAAAAAAAGGCTCGCGTCGATTGGAGTGATAGGTTATGAATGATGGATGTATGCGTATGAGCCGGAAACTAAACAGCAATCGACCGTGTGGGTGTTCCAAGATGAGCCGAATCCAACAGAAGTTGTTTGAGCACGAAGCACTGTGAAGCAAATGGTTGCCTGTTTCTTCGGGAGAATAGGTCATGTGGCCATTGTTCTGCTAGAGCAACGTAGGACTGTAAATTCTGAGTGGTAAACGACCATTTTTTTGTCGGAGGTCTTTGGAGAAATTCGCAAAACCAACTGCCGAAAACGAATCAATCTCCATCATGACAAGGCGAGCTCTCACACATCTCGACAATCAGGTCAATTTTTAAACAGTCAAAACATCGAATTGATGACTCATCCGCCCTTCAGTCCTGACTTGGAACCCAATGACTTCTTTTTATTTCTTACATAAAAAACGAGGGGGAACGTTGTGAGTTGATGCGGACACCGCAACTCTACAGTTATACCCGATACTTAGTCAGTATGGCTCTCCTGCGGCAGACGCCGCTAATATTGAACCACACGACAAAGAGTGCGTGCGAGAGAGACAGAAAATCAGTCTGAGCGTGACGTCGGGCGCTGCGTGGCCACTGCAAATTGATTTCTTGCTTTTGGCTACAAAAATGATCCGATCTGATCCAGATTCAGCAATCTGATAGATATAGTCATTATCTATGATTCTGCGTTTTTACTTTTCTCGAATGTGCAATATTGTGGATGCAACAGATTTTCGTCTTTTGTGGGGGCGGAAGGGGGTGGAGCGAAATTCTGAGATATACGTTTTATAGTGAGATCTAACAGAAGTGCGGGTACCAAATTTGGTTACTCTAGCCTTAATAGTCTCTGAGATTTGTGGATGCCCCAGATTTTCGTCCTTTGCGGGGGCGGAAGGGGGTGTGGCGAAATTTGGACACGAAACGGTCAAGGTCCGATATCACAGGAGTGTGGATACCAAATTTGGTTGCTCTGAATCTTATAGGTTCTGAGATCCTTGAACTCATATTTTGCAATTGGCAAAGCCGACCATGAAACCTGTGTGTTAGTGAGAGACAGAGCGAGAAAGAATGAAATTGTTTTCTTGATTCTGGCTATAATAATTATACGATCTGGTTGAGACTTTACACTCTAGAACATATAGTCATCCTCTACGATTCTGCGTTTTTGGTTTTATCGTATCTTTAAAAATGTGGATGCCACAGATTTTCGTCCTTTGTGGGGGCGGAAGTGGGCGGGGCAAAGTTTTGAAATATTTTTGTAGCAGTGACATATCACAGATGTCTGGATCCAAAACATCGTTGCTCTAGCTCTTATAGTCTTTGAGCACTAGGCGCTGAAGGGGACGGACGGACGGACGGACGGACGGACGGACGGACGGACGGACGGACGGACGGACGGACGGACAGACGGACAGACAGACAGGGCTCAATCGACTCGGCTATTGATGCTGATCAAGAATATATATACTTTATGGGGTCGGAAACGATTCCTTCTGGACGTTACACACATCCACTTTTACCACAAATCTAATATACCCCAATACTCATTTTGAGTATCGGGTATAAAAACTGCGTGGTCAACGATTTACGAGCGTCGAAGAAGCAGTTCTAGAGTTCAAAAACAATGTTTTGGAGGTGTCTCAAAAGGGATTGAAAAATTGCTATGAGCATGGTTCTAACGAATGCAAAAGTATATTGATCATGAGAGGGAATGTATTAAAAAAAAATAAAGCCATTTTCATTTAAAAGTTTTTTTTAATATTTGCTATTCCCGAAATATAAAAAGCAGCCCTCGTATAAATGTCGCTCGTTATGCAGCAGAGCCCTGCGGTCGGTTCTTCCTGGGATCCGAGCGTAACAAACTTTGTCTTAGTATAGCTAAGTGCACGTGATGGAATTGGAATAACTATAATTCAATTTCCTTGTT
Source organism: Drosophila miranda (assembly GCF_003369915.1). Taxonomy (NCBI): domain Eukaryota; kingdom Metazoa; phylum Arthropoda; class Insecta; order Diptera; family Drosophilidae; genus Drosophila; species Drosophila miranda. The sequence continues at coordinate 33,153,485 of NC_046674.1, forward strand.
TGTTAATGGTAGTATTAATGAAAATTCTATTTATAAATTAAGAATGATGATCAAAAGTATAATTTGTTACTTAGTTCTGGAGATAAAAAAACATATTGAAATGAAACTATTGAACTAACGTCAGTTGAGAAATTTCGTCATTTGGTTATGTATGTATTTCCGTTTATAATTTGTTTACAACTAATTTATAATTATCAATATATAAAGGCGATCCAGAGCATAAAGAAATAATTGGTTTTTTATTAATAATATTGTGGGGCCACACCCAAAACTAAACCCTTTTTGTGGTTTTTCATTCAGGACGCTGAATATTTTTTGTGAATTTTTGTGAATTGATCGCATTATAACCAGTAAGCTCGGAGTTCAATGCACTGGTGTGTGATAGTTTCGTAATTGCTGAAATTCCGCTGCTGAACCTGCTTTTTGATTTTTTTTCCTATATTTTGCGATTTTCCTTAACGGTTTAATGTCAATGGTGTTGTTGTCATTCTCATATACGGCTTTGTGATTTTTATGCAAAGAGTAACCATCCGATGCACAGAAAAGCCAAATAAAGAAACAGCTTGGAAAGTGTCTGTTCGTCTTCGTATTGCGTGGTGCCGCGATTGGCAGCTAAAAGTTAGAGAGAAGTAGGCAAATAAAGAGACTGGGCATACGACATAGGAAAAGAACAATAAAGCAAACGAACTCACCAGGCGGACGCGGTTCACCAAAATTAAGTGAAGATGTAATAAAACCAAAAGGAAAAGCGCCAATGCCAAACGACATATGAAAGCCATCACCAAATCCAAAGCCAGGGAAACCAGGCACCGGTTCTGGCTCGGTGCGGTGGCCAGCGGGTCGTGGGGGAACTTTATTGCTGTAGAAATAAAGAAGCAAATATCATTGTTAAATTTTAAAATTTTGTTTGTTTATTTTTTAAGTTGTATTCACCGAGGATCCTCTTGCCGCGTGCTATTTCGACCATAAAGTGGTATGACTTTGTCTTTGTCAACTGCAGCCTTGCATACGGGGCAGAGTTTACGACTGGGACGCGTCAATAGCCACTGGTGTAAGCAGGGCCAGCAGAACAAATGTCCGCACATGCAAACCACGGCATCTTTTGCTGTGTCCAAGCATATGTTACACTCATAAAGTGATTCATCACTATGTTCCTTATCGTTAGAGCTATTGCCAGTTGTGTCCTTTTTATCAGCACTTAAGCCTGGCTCAGAGTCAGTCGGTACTGACTGTGCAATCCCAGAATCGTCAGATTTATTCAAATCAGCAATGTTTCCACCAGCAAGAGAACTCCCCGTAAATGAGTACGATGTACTGGAAGCAGCCCCTTCTTCCTCCGAAACTGCCAACGTGGGCCTTCCAAACTGTCGCAATTGAGTTGTAATATGTTCATTATGTATTTCATTGTTCAGGTGCTCTGTGACTGTGTCAGTACTGTTGACGTTGCTGCTTCCACTATATGTTGAGTTGGGCTGCTCCAGTATTGCAGCCAGTTGCGGCATTTCCATGGTTGATCCAGGCTTTCACTTTATAAGCAGCGATCATAATAATTATAAATTATATTTTAAAAATCACAAAATTAAAATGTAAGTTAAGTTTAAAGAACATTCTTCGGTGACATTATTTTTATAAATTATACTAGGCAACAAAATTTAACATTTTATTTAAGCTTCTAACCAAACCAACGTTTTCTGATAGATTTGGCGCTAACAGTTTTGTAATCCTTTTTATACCCGATACTCAAAAAGAGTATAGGAGTTTATTAGATTTGTGGTAAAAGTGGATGTGTGTAACGTCCAGAAGGAAGCGTTTCCATAACCCCATAAAGTATATATATTCTTGATCAGCATCAATAGCCGAGTCGATTGAGCCATGTCTGTCTGTCCACAAAGGACGAAAATCTGTGGCATCCACAATTTTAAAGATACGAAAAAGCCAAAAATGCAGAATCGTAGAGAATGACCATATCTTTTAGACTGCAGAACCTGAATTGGATCGTATCATTATTATAGCCAGAATGAAGAAAACAATTTCATTTTTTCTCGCCCTGTCTCTTTCTAACACACACGTATCATAGCCGGCTTGGCTTAGCGCAAAACATTAGCACCTAGATCTCAGAGACTATAAAAGCTAGAGCAACCTAATTTTTGATCCACAATCCTATGATATCGGACCATGACGAGTTAGTTTCAAAAATTCCGCCACACCCCCTTCCGACCACGGACGAAAATCTGGTGCATCCACAAATTTCAGAGACTATTAAGGCTAGAGTAACCAAATTTGGTATCCACACTCCTGTTAGATTTCACTATAAAATATATATTTCAAAATTTCGCCCCACTCCCTTCCGCCCCCACAAAGGACGAAAATTTGTGGCATCCACAATATTGAAGATACGAGAAAACTAAGATACGCACAATAATAGAGAATGACCGTATCTATGAGATTGCTGAATCTGGATCAGATCGGATTATTATTATAGCCAAAAGTAACAAATCAATTTTCAGTGGCTACGCAGCGCCCGTCGACACGTTCTGACTGATTTTCTGTCTCTCTCGCACGCACTCGTTGTCGTTTAATGTAGCCATACTGACTATGTATCGGGTTTAAATGTAGAGTTGCGGTCGCAGCTGCAACTCACAACGTTCCCCCTCATTTTTTTCTGTTGTATGGTTTTTTTATACCCGATACTCAAAATGAGTATTGGGGTATATTAGATTTGTGGTAAAAGTGGATGTGTGTAACGTCCAGAAGGAATCGTTTCCGACCCCATAAAGTATATATATTCTTGATCAGCATCAATAGCCGAGTCGATTGAGCCCTGTCTGTCTGTCCGTCTGTCCGTCCGTCCCCTTCAGCGCCTAGTGCTCAAAGACTATAAGAGCTAGAGCAACGATGTTTTGGATCCAGACTTCTGTGATATGTCTGCTACAAAAATATTTCAAAATTTCGCCACACCCCCTTCCGCTCCCGCAAAGGACTAAAATGTGTGGCATCCACAAATCTCAGAGACTATTAAGACTAGAGTAAACAAATTTGGTATCCACACTGCTGATAGATCTCACTATAAAACGCATATCTCCAAATTTCGCCCCACCCCCTTCCGCCCCCACAAAGGACGAAAATCTTATGCATCCACAATATTGCAGATTCGAGAAAACTAAAAACGCAGAATCATACATAATGGCTATATCTATCAGATTGCTGAATCTGGATCAGATCAGATAATTTTTATAGACAAGAGGAACAAATCAATTTGCACTGGCTACGTAGCGCCCGACGTCACGCTCAGACTGATTTTCTGTCTCTCTCGCACGCACTCTTTCTCGCGTCGTTTAATATTAGCGGCGTCCGCCGGAGGAGAGCCATACTGACTGATTATTGGGTATAAATGTAGAGTTGCGGTCGCCGGAGCAACTCACAACGTTCCCACTCGTTTGCTTACTTTTTAGGTTTTTATTTTTCGGTGCTCCCTTTTCATCGATATGTTTCATTGTCAAATTTCTGACAAAGAAAAACAGCATTCCCGGTTTCGTTAATATACAGAGTGAAACAAATATTGAATTATAAATGCTAGGGTTACGAGAACATTTGTGCTGTTGTGCGCAAACTCGGCTTTACGAAAGCGTTCAGGTAGCCTCGTCGACCGATCCAATACAGTTGGTCCTATCTAGCGACACTTCGAAAGTATGATGGTAGGCGTCTTCAGGTATAGTGAGCGGAAGGGCTTGGGTTAACAACACTATGGTCGGATCCGAAACAAAGCACAGATCAAGCAATCGGTCCAAGGAATTTTTCACATGATTGACTTGAAACAGGGACAACAAGCAAGCCGTCAACAATGTCGTGACATGGGCAATAGTTTACTAGACTCGTTTACCGAAGACCAAACAGTTCCTGGCAAGTTGAAGTCACCAAGAACCATCATATGATCTTTATCTGATGACGAGGAAGAAACAGCAGTTAAAGCGGACAAATGCTGCTCATAAATAGAGATATCCGAAGAAGGTGGAATATATGAGCAAGTAATAAAGTTTTACGCACAGGAATTCCAGTTCCTGTTGGACTTGGACTGTGAAGTGTTCCGACGCGAAGTTAGAGTTCACTGCAATCAGAGCCCCTCCTGCACGTCGAGACGAACGGTCCTTCCTAAAAGTTGTGTACCGGCCTGTTAAATCCTCGGAACTAAGAATGTCCGGCTTTAACCAGGTTTCGGTAAGCACAATAACGTGGGCAGCAAATGCAATACTATCCCGGAAAAGAATGATGAGATTACTACGTAAGCCTCTAGCATTCTGATAGGTTACTAAAAGATAAGTTAGTTTTTTGGAAGGGTGGAAGCAGGATGGAAGGAGATCCCGCGGAGTGAGCCTTTTGCGCCTCGGAGACTCATCAAGCAGTTGCAGACTGCTAAACTGAGAGTCAATGGCTAGGAGCCGATCGTACTGCTATTTCAAGAAAACGGTCAGCTCCTTAAAGCCCTTCCGCGTCTGCCTCATAAATATTACCATGTCATTCTCAGACGCACGGCATGCCTAACAACTGTAGTGCAAGCCATAACGTTTTGAGATGGCATCACCCAAGAGAGCCGTAAAACCAGCGCATTTTGTGTGCACTACGAAACAGAAAAAAATTAAATAATAATAATAAATAATAATAATGAACAATAATAAAATCAAATAAGATTTCAAACCAAATAGGTATCAGACCAGTGTGCCAGACAAACGCTAATAGGAGGAGAGGAGAGCAGTTGCAGCAGCAGCTAATGAGACAGAGAGCTACTGAACAGAAAGTTTCGAGAGCGAAAGAGGAAGAGCAGTTATTTAAGTTTAGCTGATAGGGAGAGAGAGATAGCACAACAAAACCTACAAGAGCAGGCTGTAATGCAATGTAATGCGTACTCACTGCAACAACACAAACACGACAAGACGACGCCGAAAAATAAAAAGTAAAATAATGTTTTAACACAGATGCAGGTTTCCAGATTGCAGGATGGTTTGGAAGTTAATTAAAGTTTATTCACGAAAACACCGGTTGTTTATGCAAAACAAAAGGAAACGAGGTGGAACGTTGTGAGTTGCTGCGGACACCGCAACTCTACAGTTTGTTACGAACCTTTGTTTTTCTTTGGGGCAAGGCCGGCTAGCCAGTCATCCCAGGGCTGGATACTTCCCAAGCCCTCAGGTCGCACAACAACCAACTGATTGGACATCTCGAACAAAATGAAACAACAAAAATAACCGACAAAAAAAAACTGAAAAAAACGGACTCTACTCGACAAACAACATTACAGTCTTCCCTCAACACAGACTTGGACCAGGTCGAGGTGTCGATGTTTTACCCCCCGACGCACCCACCCTACCTGAGATCTGAATCACACGTTCCGGATCTCCCTGCCATTGGCAAAAGCCTTACCCTCTCGTTGCTGTGGCTCCTCTTCCCCCCATACGAAACGCTTAACAATTCATTTCTTCGTTATAATCTTCACTTCATTTCCTATTTTCACACGATATCATTTCTAAACTAGGCCTGCCTATTCATCCCCCCCTCATCTTAGTACTACTGGCGGTTAATAAATAATTAGATTAATAGGAATAAATAATATAATAAATATAAATAAATAGGTTACATATATATAATAAATATGGACGGACTTAAATTACATATACTTATAACTAGAGACGTCTAACAAAAATAATTAATGGGAGTAAATAAGTTGATGTGCTTTTTTTTCTTCTCCCTAAGTGGGCGAGGGTCCCGCACTACGTGGCCAGGTCTGATCCTTCGAGACCAGCAGGAACAACAGGCCAGGGTGGCGGAGCTGTGACCTATTCCCTACGGCCAACAAAAAAATAAATTTGGGGTTTCTTTACTCCCCCTTTGGAGCGGACTCACTCTTATGCTTCCTGGTCCTGGTTCCTGGTCTTTCCCTGATCTGGATCCCCTGGAATCACATTTATTTATCTTTTATTCATTTTTTTGCAGGGTGATGGCCACTACTCCATCCTCATCCCACTCACTTTTTCTTTCAGAACAAAAAAAATCGCTAAGTCACTAGGTCCGGCGCGCATGCTCCTCCGTTGCGGGAACTTTTTTTTCTGAACCCCCTCTTGGCTGTTCTGTTTAATGCTCCCGGCTGCCGATCCCCATCGCTCTCTGTTCTATCGCCCTTGAACTAGGTTCAAGGGCATGGCCTGATTCGGGCTGCTGTTGGTTCTCTTTTCTTTTGGGTGTGGGTGAGTTGGCTTCGGGACTCCGTTATGGGATGAGATCGGAAATCCTCTCACAACGGCTCCGGAGAGCGCGCGGAACTCTAACTCTCCAGGACCCGGTGGCCACTCTTCGCTAACCTTTCCCCTTAAATTTTGGCCCTGCCACCCTGTTCAAAAAAAATACCTTCCTCTCAGCGCTTCTAGGGTCTCGCCTATCGATATCTTCGCATGCAACAAGTTATACCCGATACTAAGTCAGTATGGCTCTCCTCCGGCAGACGCCGCTAATATTAAACGACACGACAAAGAGTGCGTGCGAGAGAGACAGAAAATCAGTCTGAGCGTGACGTCGGGCGCTGCGTAGCCACTGAAAATTGATTTCTTGCTTTTGGCTACAAAAATGATCCGATCTGATCCAGATTCAGCAATCTGATAGATATGGTCATTATCTATGATTCTGCGTTTTTAGTTTTCTCGAATGTGCAATATTGTGGATGCAACAGATTTTCGTCTTTTGTGGGGGCGGAAGGGGGTGGGGCGAAATTCTGAGATATACGTTTTATAGTGAGATCTAACAGAAGTGCGGATACCAAATTTGGTTACTCTAGCCTTAATAGTCTCTGAGATTTGTGGATGCCCCAGATTTTCGTCCTTTGCGGGGGCGGAAAGGGGTGTGGCGAAATTTGGACACGAAACGGTCAAGGTCCGATATCACAGGAGTGTGGATACCAAATTTGGTTGCTCTGGCTCTTATAGGTTCTGAGATCCTTGAACTCATATTTTGCAATTGACAAAACCGACCATGAAACCTGTGTGTTAGAGAGAGACAGAGCGAGAAAGAATGAAATTGTTTTCTTGATTCTGGCTATAATAATTATACGATCTGGTTGAGATTTTACACTCTAGAACATATAGTCATCCTCTACGATTCTGCGTTTTTGGTTTTATCGTATCTTTAAAAATGTGGATGCCACAGATTTTCGTCCTTTGTGGGGGCGGAAGTGGGCGGGGCAAAGTTTTGAAATATTTTTGTAGCAGTGACATATCACAGAAGTCTGCATCCAAAACATCGTTGCTCTAGCTCTTATAGTCTTTGAGCACTAGGCGCTGAAGGGGACGGACGGACGGACGGACAGACGGACAGACAGACAGGGCTCAATCGACTCGGCTATTGATGCTGATCAAGAATATATATACTTTATGGGGTCGGAAACGATTCCTTCTGGACGTTACACACATCCACTTTTACCACAAATCTAATATACCGCAATACTCATTTTGAGTATCGGGTATAAAAAGCGGATCGCAAAAAAAAAAACGCGTCTGGTCACTACGAAAGAGAACGACGAAACAAAGCAGCGGACAGCGATACCAAACTAGATATAAAATAAATTGTATAAGTTACATAAATCATAAGATCCCATACATATGCAAATAGTGACTGAATACCGGCTATAAAGTAGTCGAAACGTTCCCCCTCGTTCCTACGTAATGCTGTTTCTCTCTCTGTCTATTGGTGTCGTTTTTCTTAAAAATACTGACCTATTTTATTCAAATTTTAAAATCTTTCATTTGCTTCATTCGGTACATCTTTCTCTCACTCTATCTTCTCACACCAACACCAGCTATTTTGCTATCTCGGTTCCTTCTGCCAGGGGGCGCACAGTGCACAAGGAAGAGTGTGTGAGAGAGAGAGAGAGAATAAGAAAGTTTTTGGAAGGAGTTGCGTAGTCAGTTTCAGGAGTTTCATTTGTTCCCTCTGGCTATAATAATGATCCGATTTCATCCAGATACCGGCAATCGCCACAGTTTTTTGTCAGTGTGATATCACAGAAGTATGCACAAATATGGTTGATCTCTGAGAACAAGGCGTCAAACACGACGGACAGGAAAACATTGCTATATCGACTCTGCTATTGTCAAGAAGAATATGAATACAAGTAGTATCATAAATTCTAAAAAGTAATGTCCTTGTTCCCTTAACCCGCCTAAACCGCAACACCCTTTAGTTTGTTCATATTACGTAGGTTGCTATTTATATTTTGGGATTTGGCAATAATGCCCATACGTAAAATCTGACAAAGCCACAATAAACTTTATAATTTTTTTAGAATACAAACGTTTTTATGTACAATTGTTTTTTGCTTTGCTTTGCTTTTTACAAAAATTTATTTGGCAAAAAAATAGAAATTTTTCGAGATGGTTTTCGTTGGATTATTTTTCACAACAAGAATGTGTTGATGAACTTAGTTCTTTGTATGGCGAGAAAGCACCATCAAACGAGGGGGAACGTTGTGAGTTGCTGCGGACACCGCAACTCTACAGTTATACCCGATACTTAGTCAGTATGGCTCTCCTCCGGCAGACGCCGCTAATATTAAACGACACGACAAAGAGTGCGTGCGAGAGAGACAGAAAATCAGTCTGAGCGTGACGTCGGGCGCTGCGTAGCCACTGCAAATTGATTTGTTCCTTTTGGCTATAAAAATGATCCGATCTGATCCAGATTCAGCAACTGGATAGATATGGTCAATCTGCAATATTGTGGATGCAACAGATTTTCGTTCTTTGTGAAGGCGGAAGGGGGTGGGGCGAAATTTGGAGATATACGTTTTATAGTGAGATCTAACAGGAGTAAGTATACCAAATTTGGTTACTCTAGCCTTAATAGTTTCTGAGATTTGTGGATGCCCCAAATTTTCGTCCTTTGCGGGGGCGGAAAGGGGTGTGGCGAAATTTTGAGATCAAACGGTCAAGATCCGATATCACAGGAGTGTGGATACCAAAGTTGGCTGCTCTGGCTCTTATAGGTTCTGAGATCCTTGAACTCATATTTTGCAATTGGCAAAACCGACCATGAAACCTGTGTGTTAGAGAGAGACAGAGCGAGAAAGAATAAAATTGTTTTCTTGATTCTGGCTATAATAATTGTACGATCTGGTTCAGATTTTGCACTCTAGAAGATATAGTCATCCTCTACGATTCTGTTTTCTCGTATCGTCGAAATTGTGGATGCCACAGATTTTCGCCCTTTGTGGGAGCGGAAGTGGGCGGGGCGAAATTTTAAATTATTCTTGTAATAGTGACATATTACAGAAGTCTGGATCCAAACCATCGTTGCTCTAGCTCTTATAGTCTTTGAGCACTAGGCGCTAATAGTTACGTACAGACGGACAGATAGACAGGGCTCAATCGACTCGGCTATTGATGCTGATCAGGAATATATAAACTTTCTGGGTCGGAAACGATTCCTTCTAGACGTTACACACATCCATTTTCACCACAAATCTAATATACCCCAATACTCTTTTTGAGTATCGGGTATACAAATAGATAAATATGCAGACTGGTTTAAATGTTCCGATCCGTGTTTTGCACACCGTAATCATCTGCTTAATCAGTTTGTATTGATTTTGATAAGAACAAATTGTAAATGCCTAACAGATAGGATGAAAGGGAATCAAAATGCAAAATCATACGAGAAGAAGCACAAAATTTTGCGGCAGTAGGATTTTTTATTTTATCTTGTAATACTTATGTATAAGTTTATTATTTTTTGCTAATTTTTTTATTTTTATTTAAATTGTATGTACACATATATATAACAGATTTAATTTTAGGCGGATAACATGGATGTGACTTAATTACTTAAAAGTCTTAAAATTAAGTCATATCAAGTCGACAAGTCGGCTGGCAAAAACCCTCTAGCTGAACCCTCCACGAGGGTGCCGGCTGGGCAATGGACACTGCATTATCCCGGGCGAGGATAGTGCACTGTCGCTTGCCCTGCCCGGGGTAATGCAGTGTCTAGCTAAGGCTATGGTCCATCGTCAAGGCCATGGCTAGAGGTGCCTGGCGGCCAGGCATAAAACGCTAGGGGGTGGTCCCCCCGAAAAACATTAACCGGTATGGACCTTCGGGCCAAATATGGAGGCTGATAAGGAGCAAGCACGGGTTGGGATGTCAACCCAAACGTCGGTGGAAAGCGTGACTGCTACCACCGGCGGGCACGGGGAGGAGCAATCCTCTCTGCGTGTCGCCAGCGGTCACACCTCGGGCATGGCGGGAGCAGGTCATGTCAGTTGTAATACTACTGCCACAAAAACGACGCGTTGCAGGGTGAGCCGCGCGGGTGCCGTTGTCGACGAAGACTCGGACCCGGAGAGCGTGCTATCCATTAGCAGGACCGAAGAGGAAAGCCTTCTCCGCTCGCCGGAACCAGGTACCAGCTCCCTGCGTAGGGAAGGGCCGAAGCGTTCCAGGGAGGGGATGAAGGCAAAAGCTCAGTATAAGGCGGCCCTCAAGTTACTGAGCCGGCTCCGGGGCAAGGCGGATATCTCCCAAGAGGAGAAGTCCAAGCTAGCCTGGGCTGAGCAACGGGTACAGGAGGGCCGCGAACACTACGCGCAGTTGCCCCAGATGACGGCAACAAACGGTGGATTCGCCAACAAGGTGGAGGAGATGTTGGCCACCAAGAGGCAACGCTCGATCGAGAGTGCTGCGAAAGACACTCCGGCGAACAAGCGGCAACGCGGGCCCAAGGTGGCCACCCCCCAGCCGAAGACGAGGAAGCCGAGACAGAAGGCCATGAGCGAGGTGTCCAAGAGACATCTCATTGTGGCCTTGATCGACCGCAGCGACGAGAACGGGAAGATGACGGCGGCGCAGTGGAAGTTAGCTCACGCGCAGCTCGTCGAGGCACTATTCTCGCGAATGGAGGAGGACCCTAGCGCTCCCATGCCCACGTTCGATGGAGCAAGATGGCTGAACGGGGTCAAAATCCTCAAGTGTAATGACGACCCAACGCGGCAGTGGCTGGTGCAGAAGGTGCCCCTACTGGAAGTTCTGTGGGAGGGGGCCAAGCTGGAGGTGGTAGACAGGAGCTCTTCCCCATTGCTGTCCAGGGGGAGCGAGCACTGAAGCTGCTGCAGAGGCAAAATCCGGACGTGCCAACGGCTGACTGGAAGGTTCTGCACGCCGGTAGCCCACTACCCAACGAGGGGGGCCAGCACGTGATCCTCCAGATCAGCAAGGAGGCGGAGGACATCTTGTATCCCAAGTTCGGGAAGATGGCATGGGGCGTAGGTAGCGTATACCTACGGCTGAAAAAGCGCCACCCCCAGGGACAAAGATGCGCACACCCTCCAGGCAGGCGAGGTCGAGAAGGACCTAGGTCTGGAGACCATAGTGGAGGCCGCCCAGAGTCTTGCGCTGGACGACTCGGAGGAGGAGGAGGACGGTGACCTGACAATCATAGTCAACCCGTCGTGCAAGGTTGAGTTAGCCACCCATGACACTAAGGGTGCTGCAACTCAATCTTCATAAAAGCAAGGTATCGTCGGCGAAACTCCTCATTGCCATGGAGCAAGGGCCCGCCGGCATAGCTTTAGTCCAGGAGCCGTGGATTGCGTCAGACAACTCTGTGGCCGGACTAAAGTCCTCAAATTACAGCCTTCTCTACTCAACATCGGTAAGCAGGAACAGAACCGCCGTACTCGTACGGAAGGGAATCCATGCTCATCTTATGTCTCATTACAGCACGGATGACCTGACGGTGGTGATGCTGGAGAGCGAGGAAAAGCGCCTAATGGCAGCTTCCTGCTACATGGCACACGACAGGCCCGCCCCACCGGAAGAACTTAGGAATCTGGTGACAGAAGACTCCTTCGCGGGCATAAAAGCACCAGGACTGGACGGGATATTCCCAGCCATGATGCAGTTGACCAAAGAGGTTATTACCCCATGGCTCTTCGCAATGTACTCAGCATGCCTAAATACGGCCTATATCCCCATCCAATGGAGAACCTCGAGAGTTGTTTTCCTCCCTAAGGCAGGAAAGTGCAGCCACGTGAGTCCCAAGGATTACAGACCGATGAGCCTTACCTCCTTTATACTAAAAACACTAGAAAAGCTGTTGGATTTACACATCATGAATGAGGTAGGGGGACTGATGTCAACAAACCAACACGCCTACACCAAGGGGAAATCAGTGGAAACGGCACAACACTCGCTAGTAGCCACCATCGAGAGCGCCCTTCACAACAAAAACTATGCTTTGGGAGCATTTGTGGAAATCTCAGGAGCATTCAACAACGTGGCCACAACTGCAATAACAAGTCGCCTAGAAGCGAATAACATACACCCTGCAATCAACGTCTGGATCAAAAACCTCCTAAGTTGTAGACGGGTGCAATTGGAGTGGGGCACTGCTTCCATGGTAAAGGGGGCACACAGAGGCACACCTTAGGGTGGAGTCCTGTCGCCACTACTGTGGAATTTGGTGGTCGACGACCTCATTAAGAGATTTGAAAGGAAGGCCCCAAAAATAACAGCTTATGCAGACGACATAAGCATACTTATTACGGGTATATGTCCATCGACCCTCAGCTCCTTAATGGAACGTGCACTCAGGGAGATACGTGAGTAGGTAGGACTCAGTATCAACGCGGACAAGACGGACCTCATCCTCTTTACCAAGAGGTACAAGGTTCCGATATGGACCCACCCGAAAATTAACCAAGCTAGGCTGACTCCAAAATCACAGGTGAAATACCTAGGCACAGTAATGGACAGCAAGCTGGCATGGAGGCCCAATGTAGTGGAAAGGATGAAGAGGGCTACCATTGCGCTTTATGCATCCAAGAAGATGCTCAGCAGCACATGGGGCCTGTCACCTGCTCTAATGCACTGGATCTACATCTCGGTGGTGCGACCAACTCTGCTGTATGGAGCCTTAGTGTGGTGGCAGGCTACTGAAAAGAAGACAAACCATAAGCTTATGGAAAAGACTCAGCGACAGGCTCTGCTCTGTATTACAGGGGCGCTGAGGTCAACCCCAACAAAAGCACTCGAAACTGTACTCGGAATCGACCCCCTGGACATTCACGCTCACCTGATTGCGGGAAAGGCAGCACAACGCCTTATAGCATCAGGAAATCTATCGCTACAAGGATACGGGCACAGTTCAATTGGCAGGGACATGACCAGATCAACTGATTACATGACCCCCCAAACTTGCCTTGACGTCAAAACAACCATATTTTTGGGACCTGAAGACTGGAAAATTGGAAGGGACCACACTGAGCACCTCGATATATACACAGACGGCTCCATGATGGACGGAGGAGTAGGAGCGGGCCTATACTGTACAGACCCTGAGATAAGGCTGTCGTATAAGCTACCGGACCAATGCAGCATATTCCAGGCAGAAGTTTTTGCCATCGGAAAAGCAGCGGAGGTCGCTCTTCTCACAGAACGAGCACACGATGCGGTCAACCTATTCGTCGACAGCCAAGCGGCGATAAGATCCATGCAGTCGTCCGCGGTCAGTTCCATAAGTGTCTTGGCGAGCAGGGAGGCATTAGACATCCTAAGCACGACAAAGACAGTGCGGATCTATTGGGTTCCCAGCCACCAGGGCATCGAAGGAAACGAAGCACCACTACCTGCAGAACCTCGAAGATAATGTGCAAGGAACGCAACGAGAAACTTAGCCACTACCTACTACACCTACCACGAAAGGACTGTAGATTGCTAGTGGGAATACTTACAGGTCACTGTATGGCTGCTGCACATGCAGCAAAGCTAGGCATCACCAACAGAGAAGTTGTAGGAAATGTGATGAACCTGGGGCTATCGAAACCCTGGAACATCTCATCTGCTACTGTCCGGCTCTCTCAAGGGCAAGGAGGAGATACCTGGGCGCCCCAGTGCTGGCATCACTGGAAGATGCCTCCAAAAGGACGCCACAGGAACTGCTGGCCTATGCTAAAAACACTTCGATTCTCGGGGACTTCAAAACCACATAAACACTCCCGCGACGGTTCATACACCCCCCTATCCGGATAACTAAGGGCCAGATTGGCCTATGCGTGGCCCCGCTGAGGGCCGTCCGGGTTAACCTAACCTAACCTAAGTCGACAAGTCAGATTAATTTTTGACCCCATTTAATTTATAATGGCCTTCTCGTGATGTTCCCTGGGTACCGATCTTCAATCGGGAGCCAATTTGAGCGGCGACTTTATATTTATTTTAGTTTATATATATTTTTTCTTATATCGTGTAATTAGATACATCATTATTTTAGTTATAATAAATAAAGAAGTCGAGAACCGATGCCGTTTACATAATTTGTGTAATTTATAATCAACCTGTTTGAAAATAACGAAATAAATATGTAATTATATTATTGTAATATTTTATATTTTGTAATACAAATCAAATCATAACAGATTATTTTATTTCCCGCGCCCTAGTGTACCATACCGCCACCCCTTGCCCATTCTTCATTTATTTTGTGGCGGTAGGTCAGTTCATCAAAAGACCCAAAACAAGAAGCAAACTTAAACTTAAGTTCTAGCGGCCAGCAATGCTAGAACACACACACGCAAAGTACGTGAGAATGCGGGTGCACCCATACATTCTTATATTCTGGAGGCACAACAGAAAACAGAAACTAGCATCAGCATCAGATCTCTGGAAACGAAAAAAGCATACAAACACATATTTTTGTCGAAAAATATTGCGTGTGTACTAACACATGCAAAAATGTTTCCTCTGCGCTACAGTATACTGTATGGTTAGAGTCCAAAGTCAACAGTGCTGTGCACTTATCGGACTTAGCGGACAAATCGATTAAATATACCGTCTAAACCTCAGAAATATACCATAATATACCTTCTCATTTTCAAAATACACCGTAGATATAGGTTAGGTTAGGCTTAGGCGGTAGCCTGTGGGGAGCGATGAAACCCCCCAAGCTCACTTGGACCTGTAAAAGGTCCGTTGTGATGCCGCATGGGCGTGTGCTCCTTCTCAATGCCTAAATCCGTGGAGAAGAAACTATTGCAAATTAAGGGCTGTCCCGTCCAGAGACATTACAGGAAACGGTTTGCTGCCATCTCCTATTGGCATTTTGTTCGAACATTTCGTGCGTTAGGAGCCTGCACGTAATCATTTACAGTCGCTGAGTTCGACGATATTGAGCATAGGGCTTTAATAGCTGCTTGACTTTTCGAGAAGACGCACACTAGGTGCGTGTCTAGAAGTAGTTTGCAGAGGATAGAAACACACTACAGTGATCCGGGAGCCTGAAGCAATGACTGATGTTCAGCTCGCTGCAGTAGACTCCGTCTCCCACGCGGCCGTCCAACTTTGAGCCATCAGTGGACCGCATTTGCAGGTCCTGGTTCGCCCATCTCCCAGTCCTCCCTAGGTGGGATTGATACCTGGAAAGGCGTCGAGAGGTGATCACTGGGGATACAATAATCCGGTCGTATGATGGCGGTGTAAAGCCACCGAACTATATACGGGGTCATTCCCCATTTTAGTTTCCTGCATGTGCAAAGGGCCTCTGTGGCCTTCTTTACTCTATCCTCTATGCTCAGTTTCCAATAGAGCTTTCTGTCGAGAATTAGGCCAAGATATTTGGCAGCATACGTGGCAGCTACCCCCCTGTAGTGACGCTTGAACCAGCTACAACAACATTACTACAACAACAACAACAACAAAAGAACGAAAAAACCAAACAAAAATTTTAAATCCAAGGAATATCGTAATTGCGGTTAGCGCCCCTATTGCTGGTGATCGGCGGGTACTTTTTGGGCAGACGGTCGGACTCGGGTGAGAGTAGACCGCTGTTATGTTAATTCGAGGGAAATGGTGGTTGGCACTTTCGCTGTTAGGAGGGTTCGTGGATGCCAGTCCAGCTACGGTCGCTCTTTTCGATTTTGGGCCCCACTTCAGAAGGCAGTGTTTTTGTGAAAGAGGAAATATTAGCGGAAGAACAAAACTTGACCTCGCGCCAGTGCCAAAGCAAGAAAAAAAACGAGGGGGAACGTTGTAAGTTGCTGGGGAGACCGCAACTCTACATTTATTCCCGATACTTAGTCAGTATGGCTCTCCTCCGGCAGACGCCGCTAATATTAAACGACACGACAAAGAGTGCGTGCGAGAGAGACAGAAAATCAGTCTGAGCGTTACGTCGGGCGCTGCTTAGCCACTGCAAATTGATTTGTTCCTTTTGGCTATAAAAATTATCTGATCTGATCCAGATTTAGCAATCTGATAGATATCGTCGTTATCTATAACTCTGCGTTTTTAGTTTTCTCGAATCTGCAATATTGTGGATGCAACAGATTTTCGTCTTTTGTGGGGGCGGAAGGGGGTGGGGCGAAATTTTGAGATATGCGTTTTATAGTGAAATCTAAGAGGAGTGCGGATACCAAATTTGGTTACTCTAGCGTTAATAGTCTCTGAGATTTGTGGATGCCCCAGATTTTCGTCCAAAATTTAGACACAAAACGGTCAAGGTCCGATATCACAGGAGTGTGGATACCAAATTTGGTTGCTTTGGCTCTTATAGGTTCTGAGATCCTTGAACTCATATTTTGCAATTGGCAAAACCGACCATGAAACCTGTGTGTTAGAGAGAGACAGAGCGAGAAAGAATAAAATTGTTTTCTTGATTCTGGCTATAATAATTGTACGATCTGGTTCAGATTTTGCACTCTAGAAGATATAGTCATCCTCTACGATTCTGTTTTCTCGTATCGTCGAAATTGTGGATGCCACAGATTTTCGCCCTTTGTGGGAGCGGAAGTGGGCGGGGCAAAGTTTTGAAATATTTTTGTAACAGTGACATATCACAGAAGTCTGGATCCAAAACATCGTTGCTCTAGCTCTTATAGTCTTTGAGCACTAGGCGCTGATAGGGACCGAAAGACGGAAAAACAGACATGGCTCAATCGACTCGGCTATTGATGCTGATCAAGAATATATATACTTTATGGGGTCGGAAACGATTCCTTCTGGACGTTACACACATCCACTTTTACCACAAATCTAATATACCCCAATACTCATTTTGAGTATCGGGTATAAAAACGCAGAGTTATAGATAACGACGATATCTATCAGATTGCTGAATCAGATCAGATAATTTGTATAGCCAATAGGAACAAATCAATTTGCAGTGGCTACGCAGCGCCCGACGTCACGCTCAGACTGATTTTCTGTCTCTCTCGCACGCACTCTTTGTCGTGTCGTTTAATATTAGCGTCGTCTGCCGGAGGAGAGACATACTGACTAAGTTCGGGTATAAATGTAGAGTTGCGGTGTCCGCAGCAACTCACAACGTTCCCCCTCATCTCTATTTTTGTTGTTGTGCTCTTCCAATAAAATTACATTTACAGCAATTACAGCAAGCGGATCGTCTTCGACAAAAGTGAAGGAATATTGCTTTACTCTAAATAAAATGCATACATGAGCGTGAGAGAAGAAGAGGTATAGGAAAGAAGGAAGGAGAGAGGTAAAACAGTTGGGCAGATCCACATGTCGGAAGAGAGAGCAAGAACAGTAACCGTGGGTTTTTTGTTGTTGTCATAAATGCTCTTTTAAATTTGTATGCCAGTTTAGCGGCTACCTCCTACATACATACTGTTTATTTTATATTTTATATATATTGTAATTCCTTTTTATTTTCCTATTTTTTTATAATTCCTTTATTTTAGTTATTATTATTATTATTATTATTTTAATTGCCAACTTGAAAGTTTCTTGAATTCTGTTGTTCGCTAATATAGTTTTTGGGTCAATTGGGATTTCAAATAGAGTAGGGAAATGCCCCTGTTTGAAGTAATAAATAAGTTTTAAAATGAAATCGATAATGAACTAAGTTATTTTAGGGCGCCATGCCGAGTGGATTATGGAAATGAAGTGAGTCTGGGGGTTTTAGGGATCATCGGCCACTAATATGGCTTGGCGGCCCAGATGGTCAAGGTAGGGTGGGCAAAACGCTGCTGCACCTACAGCTACTCAGCAGCGCAACCCGTACTTCAGCATGTTCTGTTTTCTGTGCAGAGCAACCTCTATGCGTGCATAGCTTGTCACTCTTGGTAGCTTATTTTCTGTATGTCCAGTCCGATCGAACATGTGTTAGGGAGGAAAACAGCACGCAAAATCAATATGATTATATGTATCCAATGCGAGCAGGTAGCACAGTGGTAAATTCCCACCCCCACCCCCCCCCCCCTTGCAGACGACAAATAGAAGCCGGAAGCAGCGCGTGCTCCTCTGGTCGCTACAAAAAGATCAGCTCGTTATGATAGCGTATCGCTATACGTTGTATGCTACACCCCTTTATCTCTTGCAGCAGTACGATAAATGCCACGTTCCATAGGAGGGGCGAGAGTACTTCGCCCTGCGGGGTGCCTCTGCTGACAAATCTGGTGGACTTTGACGTCCCCAGTGATGCCTCAACCGTCTTGCATTGTAGCATCTGATCGATCAGGCTCACCGTCCGGGAGTCAACCCCCAGGTCCGTCAGTGTACTCGTGATGGCGGTCGGGAGGATGTTATTAAAGGCACCTTCTATGCCGAGGAAGGCTACTAGGATATACTCCTTATATATCCTTTTGAGCCAATTAGTGGCTTTTTGTCTAACGTGAATCCGTTGGGCAGGGATGATGCCATCTGGCCCCGCAAACTTGTATGGTTTGAAACTTTTGATTGCCCAGGAAATGTTCTCCTGGCTTAGCAGGTTCGTGATATCACTTGAGGCAACGGAAGGAGCCGCAATGTAGTGTGGTCTGTCGCATCGCAGCCGGGAAAGTGGGTGTTTAGGAGAAGATGTAGCGACTCATTGCCGGACGTTGGTCGGCATTCTTTAGGTAGCCCAGATTGGGTGAAGTCTTCGAGAGAACCATGTGCAAGCGTGGGGCTTCTGAGTTTCTCAATTTCGCCATAGAACTTACTCCATGAGGCGCGTTTGGCTTTCCTTAGTTCTTTATTATAAGTTGAAAGACTGACCTTGTATTCGGCCCAGTTCCGCTGAACGTTCTTAGCCTTAGCTGTGTTAATGAGTCTCCGGGAGGATTTCCGGAGTTCCCCAAGTTTAGGAGTCCACAATTGAGGTTTCTTCCGGCCTCTGGTCTTGCCAAAAGGTGCAGGATTTATCGAGCGCATCATTGCAGGCGTCTGTAAATGTTTTAACGAGATGAGTTGTGGCCTCCCTGGAAATCCCCTCTTCAGGTGGAGCACGACAAAGGTCGTCTGAGTACCGAGTCCAGTTTGTCCGCCTGAGGTTCCGGAATTGAGCTGGTCTCGGTAGTGAAAAAGAGAATACGGTTTCCACGTACCTGTGGTCCAAAAAGGAGTGCTTCTCCAGGACCCTCCAGGATACGATGTTCCCATGTATCTCATGAGAGGCAAGTGTGAGGTCCAGGACCTCCTTGCGGTTTTTAATAATGAAGGTGGTATCACTCCCCCGATTCAAAAGGACCATCTGGGTGGTCAGTAAATAGTTGAAAAGGTACTCACCCCTTTCGTTAGAGTCAGTGCTTCCCCAGTCGCTTGGCTTCCCGGCTTGGCAGTCGTATGCATTGGCTTTGCACCCTGCGATTAGGCCGGTGTCCTTGTCCTCGCAGTCTGCGATTAGCGCCCGAAGCGCCTGTGGAGGGGGTCTGGTTGGTCGTGACCCATGTATGTAAAGCCGATTTTCAGTGAGCACCCCTGGCCTTCGAGGCTCACTGCTGTTTGGTCTTCATTGCTGAAATTTGGGACGGCCATACCGTAGATATATCGATGAAAGAAATTTTGTATACTCGATACTCAAACGCCCAAAAGGAAGCCTTTCCCAACCCATATCGTATACATATTTTTGATAAGCACCAATAGCCGAGTCGATAGAGTCATGTCTTTCTGCCCGTCTGTCCGTCTTTCTTGACGCCTTGTTCTCAGAGCTCTCTATAAGAGCTACAGCAACGAAATTTTGTATCCAGACTCCTGTGATATCAAACTAAATCAAGTTTGTTTCAAAACTTTGCCATGCCGTCGTTCGCCACCACAAAAGACGAAAATCTATTCCCACTGATGACCATCCATCATCTATTTCGGGGATGGTCTGTAAGGTTTTGCAATTCCGAAAATTTCCCAGTTATTCCACCATTCATCTGGGATGTTTCTAAGCCGCACGTTTCTTTGCGATATTTAAAAGATAGTTTACGAATCCAACTCTGAAAAAAATAAATGGCAATCAAAAATAGTTCGCGCCTAGACATATTTCAAATCGAAACTCGAATTTTTCGAGAGCTTTACGGAGAGCTTATAATTAAACAATTCAAAAAGAAATTAGCTGAGCGGGGCTTACCGACAAGCGGCTTGAAAGCCAATCTTCAGCCACGGTTGAAAGCTGCAATCGGGAGAGCAGGCCTCAATGTCGATTATGAGTTCTTGGATGAGCAAGGCTCCAGGTCGACAGTGGAGGATAAGCAGCCGGTGGCAGACAATATCCAAATGATGGCGATGTTGCAACAGATGATGCTGCAGATGAAGGGTGTCCGACAACAACATATAATGCTGCAGATAATGAGAGTGAAGGATTAAAAAAGGAATTAAAAGCTATGACAAAGCAGATGGAGGAGAAATGGGCCAGCGTTAACAAGAAACTCCAGGAAAACTCAGAAATAGTTCAGCGTCTGGATGAGGAGATCACACGTCTTGATGAAGGAATTCGGCAAGTAGAAAATCGTCTCGAAGTTTGGCTCGAGCACCGATTTCGTCAATTGGAATTGGGTACTCCTCTGAACAACATGACAGCAGCCAAACCGAAGTTCCCTACACCTAGTTTTGATGGTAAAACAACATTTGGTGTCTACTTGATTCAATTCGGTGCTTTTGGTGCTTTCCTTGCTGCTGAGGTGCTATAATCGATTCCTGACGCAGATAAATTGGAGGTGACAACATGCGGGAAGTTCATCGCTTGGAACTAAAGTTTAGGGTACAACGTTACGGGAAGTCGCTTCAAAAGTTCGCGACAGACATAGAACGACTCTCGCGCCTGGCTTGCAATGATGTCCCAACCGACTTTTTGGAGAGATGCAAAATCAAGGATTTAGACACACGCCCCGCTGTGGTTCTGATGCAGAGAAAAACATACGAGGAGAAACATAACTATTGATATGCCCTCCATCACCTTTTGGTGAATAATGGTAATCGACCGACAAGAACAAGTATTTGCAACCAAATGGCGAGACAATTTTGCGATAGACAAAAAAGACCGAGATCCTGGTCCATGGAGAGGAAATTATCACAGGATTAAGGGCATGGAGACCCCCGATAGAGATTTGTTAAAACTAGAACGAGTCGACACAGAGGGGCAAGGGTTGACACATACTTCGAACTGTCGAAACTTCGAAACTCGAAGAACCTTACTAACAGGAGCATCTTGGATGAAACCGAGTTGTTACTAACTTTGGACAAAGGCGCATCTTATTCTATAATCAAGAGAGGTATAGCTACAGGAAATGTGGAGCCTCTGAATGAGAACTGCCTGCGAACGGCTACAGGTGAAGAGACGCATATAATAGGCATGATTTTAAATAATCTTAGAATTGCACATATAAATTTTGAACACGATTTTAGCGTTGCTGATATCGTAGAAGACATCATTATCGGAGTGGATAACTGATCATGAAAATTATGACTTTACAGTGGATTTCCAAAAAAAAATTGTGAAATATGGAAATGTAGAATTGCCTATACGTAAGTGGAACTAGGGACGACGGCTACGTGAGGAATATTTGAGCATGGCACTATATCGTAGTGCCGCCCAATATGGAAACTATAGTGTGGATTAAGTTATGTCAGAGGGATGGAGATGAGAAGTTATTGGTTGTCGAGCCCGTAAAAAAAGAATCTAAAAACATTTTGTTGGAAAAGACTCTTGTAAACGCTACCGAAGATGGACAGATACCACTAGGGCTCTTAAACTTAACTAGAACGAATCAAATTATTCATAAAGGGGAATAATTGAACAGTTTCAAGAGGCTACGATGGATGTGACTGCAAAGCAAATGAATCTCAAATGTATAGCTATCGTGTAAAGCCAGCGGATTTAGAAAGATTACAGATACAAAATTGAGTTAATTTACTATCAAAACCCCAAAAGATAAAAGCTTCTTCCTTTTTGGATACATTTTGGCATAAACAGAACAATCGAAAAAATCAAAAAATGATTCTATTGGATTGGTTGCCAGGAGTCGGTAACTCATTGGATCCGTCGATGTGACCGTTGTACTATAGCAAAAGCACCAACTAGAAGTCACCGAAAAATGCGGCAGTACAATTCAGGAGCACCGTTTGAGAGGATCGCCATGGATACAACAAGCCCATTCCAAACCAGTGACAGTGGAAATAAATATAATATAAATTATTTTGAGTCTCACACATTCAAAGATGCATATGAGACATTAGGAATTCTGGAAAAGCGTACAGCACCAGTTCATCCTCAATCCGATGGAATGGTGGACCGTTTTAACAGAACTTTAGAGGAGTATTTTATTAAAGTCGTCGACACAAATAAGAAAAGTTGGGATGAGCTTAGTCCAATGTTTTTAATTCCATATCGCTCCGGAAAGCATGATGCAACAGCGACCCCACCGGCAGCTGCAATATTTGGGAAGATTTAAGGCTTCCGGCTGATTTGAAATTCGGCGTAACCTCAACTTTTAATGGAACTAGAAGTAATGGTGATAAAAGGAACCAGTTGAACGAGATTCAAAAAATCATAAGATGTCGCATCCAATTAATGAGTGACAGAACAAAGGCCCGATATGATCTGAAGGCGAACACTGAAGGGTTTCATGATGGCGACTTAGTGCTGTTTTATAATCCACAAAGGACGAAGGGATTATCGCCCAAGCTACAGAACAATTGGGAGGATCCCCTTACAATCATAGAAGAATCAATGATGTGGCGTATCGCATCCAAAAAAAGGACAACCGACGAGCAAAATTAAAAATGATACATCTCGAGAGACTTTCACCTTACCATGGAGGAGACTTGGCACTTCTTCGGGACGAACAAGGTTAGGCGGAGGACAGTGTAAGGAATGGAGATTTAGTAGACTGCCCATTGTTGTCATGTCGGATTATATTGAAAATAGTCTGCCTTGACTAGAAGTTGTTTGGATCAAAAATAAATATAGTTAAAATACTCTCTGTTTTCATATTCTCAACCTAGAAGATACGATTTGTATGAACGTAACAATATGTTTAATTTTTCATCGTTTCTGGCAAACAAAAACTGCTGACCTGGCTGCTATGTAAAACTACAGCATGATTAAAATGCATTTTATTGTTTCAATAGCTTGTTTATAAGCAAAACGACGGTAGAGATAACGTGATCTAAGAAGATCCAGACATCTTATATGCAACACTTGTGTTGCAAATTTAAAATTAAATTGCTAATGGTCAAGATTTCAGACTTGTGAAGTCATTTCGACAAACAGACTTTCTAAATTATTTTGGGCAAAGATAATTTATGCTTTCCCCTGGATATAAAGAATATCCCCTACATTTTGAAGTCTAAATTGAATGGGGCGGGAAACAGCTCACCCAGACGTTCTGTTTAGCGCATGTTACAAGCACAGTCTGAACTGTTACATGCACATTTGGGCTGTTATGCGCAAAAATGTATGTCTTGCCAACGTTCCGATAACCAAATCGGACTGCATCGGCCATTACCTGATGAGAAGCATTTTTTTTTAAATCATCGTAATGTTTTCTGTAACTTTTGTATAAGTTACTCTAACAGTAACAGCAAACAACATAATTTGTATCAGTGATATTCAGCCAGGATCCGTTTTTCACATTCACAACATTTTTCCGATTAACTTTTGAATACACATAAATTGAGGCTCCCGTTTTCACATTCCGCAAGATTTATTCGTTTTCAAAACGAAAACATTTTCGTCGACGAAATGAAAAGTAAACGGCTTTGTATACAACGAAACGAACCTTAATTGCAAAAGCAAAAAAAAACAGATGACTTATTGATGCATTAACAATAACTTGTCACCTATATCAGAGTAATTTAATTGTTACATTCTCTAGAAATATTTTTATTGTAACCCAACCTCAAATTTGGCTCGGAAAAAATCGGCCAGGGCAACAAAAACAACACCGTAAAACGAAGCGTTTAGGCCATAAACGTAATCCGCAAAAGTAAGTGAAAAACGGAGCCTTCCTGATTATTTTATAATCAAAAACACAACATATAATCTTAATTAATCTTAATCTTTAATTAAAAAAAAAAAAAAAGAATAGACCAAAACTTTGTAATTTTATACTCATCAGCCTATTATATATATCTATATATATATGACTGATGATACAGTGTGCCAGTGTGATTCTGGGCTTCACATCTCCCAAAAATTCCCACCGTTCCTCGGGTATTTTCTCAGTGTGCAGAGCCCATATGCATCCTAATATATATATATGACCATAGTATCGATCAAATATTTGAAAATATCGATATGTGATATGCCCATTCAATTAATGCCGTGGTCATTGGCCATATATATAACGGCGCCGTTTTGTGTTAATGATTCTTTATATTGTAATTTTCTTCATTTGCGTCCGCTTCAGAAGAAAACATTTAAAACATTGTAAATATCAGGTACAGGAGACGAAGCAAATAACTTTTATGTTCCTGAGCGAATTCTTTTTTTTCAGTACGAAGAGCTGCGTTGAATGCAGAATATTCCGAACACGAATATGAATCCGTGTGTTTTGCCCACGCCCGTTCCCGACGATGCCGGTGACAAACGCTGGCATAGCATACATCGTCGGTTCATTTCCGATTGTCGTGAAAAAGATCCTGATGTGATTTTCCTCGGAGATTGCATATTTGAGACGTTACAAGATAGCGAGACGTGGAATCAGTATTTTGCACCATTGCACTGCCTAAATTTCAGCATACGGGACGATTGTACAGAACATGTTCTGTGGCGTATCGAAAATGGAGCGTTGGACAATGTTAATCCGAAAATAGTTGTTCTGCACGTTGGCACCAACAATGTTAACAACAGTGCCGCCGAAGTAGCGGAAGGTATTCTCGCAAATGTTGCAAAAATATGTGAGAAACTCAACGGCGCCTACGTTATACTTCCTGTAAGTGTCCAGTCGTTCTCTCCCTATGAAAATATACATGACCATAATACCTATTACGTATATGCAGTCACTGCTCCCACGAGGTCAACAACCTAATAAACTTCGCGAAAAAAATGCCAAAATTAACGAGTTGGTTAAAGAGATGACTAAGGGCATGGATCGCGTACAGACAGTTGCCATCGACAAGGGTTTGGTACAGTGTGACGGTACTATCAGTCACCACGATATGTTTGACTACAAAAACCTTACGAATACCGGCGCCAAAAAAATTTTCGAGCCGCTTTACGAGTTGCTGTCGCAAATCCTTAACGAAAACGAGCTGGAGCGCGATCTAACTCCATCCGAATAAGGAGAGTGGGAAAAATGGACTAATGCACGAACTCAAATCTCAGTCAAACTATACGATATGCAACGGATCACAAATTTGGTTATGTACCTAAATCGTATAGAGTATTCAGCGTGGAGCTGACAAAACTATCCCAAAAAAAAAAATTAAAAACGTTTTCTTACCCGATTAAAAAACATTGCGAAATTAAATGTCACATTTTTTGCACCTCCCATGCATACATGCAAAGAAAAGGAACGCAAAAATTGAATTTTAAAATTTATTATTTACATTTATAAATTCATACAAACATTCCCAAAAAGGTTATAGCAATAGTATTATAACTGAATCAAGTAATTATTTGTAAGAAATGAATACAGAAGTTACTTACGCGGTCATAGCTCAGATCGAATATAGACTGAGATAGAAAATACAAGATTTTTAGAGCTGTCTTATAGATTATAACTATCGTATCATATTAATGTATAATATTCATAGCGTACTGCTAAATATTTTATGACCAACTAGCCTGTTCAGTCCAACATTTATCAGCGGAATAAATATTAACGGATGTAATCTCTGTATACGGTCAAGCTTGTAAGTACGGGAGCATTGTATATTCTATCGGGCTTCCAACCATGCTTAATTGAAATTCTAAAAACCGCGTATCATCTATTTAACACCTTCAAAACGCATAATTAAATTAAATGAACTATAACATTCCAATTTACGTACATATGTACACACATATATTAATTTTTTCAAACGGTCTTATATTCTCGTCCAGCATATCTTCAGGTCACGAAACGATGCATACATATGTACATATGCAATTATTCATCCACATAACTTTACTTAAATTGAAAAAAATAGGTATCAAGGAACAAGTTCTGTTCGATGCATAAAATAGATTTACATTTGATAGCGGCAGGTGCAAGTAGGGCCAATGACTAGGTTGGCCCGAGCACGAGCACGATGAAAGGTATGCTGACAGCCGTAGAGTCAGCAACTCTGCAGAGTTGCTTGAAGGCATAGCTCGCAAACGACGGTCAACACTTTTTCCCTTTGCTGTCTCGTCACTGACAAAACCGAAAAAGACCACGAAGACACGGTCTCTCACTGAGCAGAACACTTTTTGTCTCTTCGCTTGTGTTATGTGTTTCGGGTTTTCGGGTGAGCCCGACACACGATCGTGTCTCACAATAACAACTTAGAGAGACACTTTGGTCAAGCGCTCACAGCAAAAGTGTCTTTAGATGAGCAGAACCAAAAAAGTGTCTGAGTAAAGTGTTTTTAGTTTTTTTCGTGTATATGTTTATTTATTCATGTTTTCCGCATCTTTTGGGCTATTGTATTGTAATATGTATATTTATTTGCAAAATTGGCAAACGAACATTTTCGTTTTGCTTTTCACGATTCATTTTAAGCTCCAATAGTCAAACCGTATAGAATTCACAAAAATTGATCGTTGCCATAAGCATCACACGTTCAAGCACGCATACATACGCAAAAGACACTTTGTTCGTTCACTCGCGACAAGATGCTCAGTGAAAAACAGGAACAAAAGAGAAGTGAAGAAATCGGTCTTTGCTTGAGCAAAGAGCGAGTTGAGCAAAAACAGATTTGATCGGGTCTTTTCAGTCCATTTTCTCAATGTGTCCGTCAATGAGAGGATTTTAGGAGCTATGCTTGAAGGTGATCTTTACCTGTTGAAATCATTGACTAGTAAGCGAACAAATTAACAAATAACAAATTATCTGTTAATAATGGTGCTTAGTTACTAAAGGCGGAAAAAGATAAGTTAAAAGTTAGCTAAATTTAAATGATTATAAATATTGCATGCAATTAGTTTAAGAGACAGTTCAGGGGATAGGGTTTGACAGAGGGAGTTATAATTATGGCATAAAACCCTAAAAGGTTCATGATCAGCATAATTAGACCTACATATGGGTAGACGGATAGGCCTAAAAGTACGGGTAGGTCTAGATGGAACGGCCAAGTCAATCTGACCCAAGAGAGTTTGGGAGTCAACAGTCCCAAGAAGGAGCTTGTGCACGAACATTACACCATTGCATATTCTGCGATGGTGCAACGATGGCAGGTCAATAAGATTTAGCCTAGACCGGTAAGGTGGCAAGATTCTACCCGAGTCCCAGTTAAAGTTCCGAAGGGCAAAAATTAAAAATTGCTTTTGCACGGATTCAATAACAGCCTGCTGCTCTTTATACTGCGGGCTCCACACAAGAACAATACTCCAATATAGGACGTACTAACGAGATGTACAGTTGTTTCGTAACGTACGGGTCGTCAAACTCCTTGGACCAACGCTTGATGAACGCTAAAACACCCTTAGCTTTATTTACAGTTGCAGCTATATGGGTGTTGAAACACATCTTATGATCAAAAAGGACTCCGAGGTCATTTGAACTCGAAATTCGCTCAAGGACATGATTACCTAGAACATATGAGACAAAATGAGGAGCGCGACGGTAAAATGTCATAAGTTTGCATTTGGAAAGGTTCAGAAAAAGAAGATTAGTTGAACACCACAATAGTAGTTCACTTAGATCAAGTTGAAGGCGTGTGTGCAAATACCAATCAGAGTAAGAAAGACAGATTTTGACATCATCAGCATACATTAGTGTAGTAGAGTATGTTATAACTTGAGGAAGGTCGTTCACAAATAAAATAAACAGAAGCGGGCCCAGATGACTTCCCTGTGGCACACCTGAAGTAACATTAACAGTATTTGACAACACGTTAGAAAACAAAACACGTTGAGTACGGTTAGAGAGATAGGACAAAATCCAATTTAGAAGATTCGTTGGGAACCCTAATAAAGAGAGCTTTTGAATAAGCAGAGCATGGTTCACAGAATCGAATGCCTTGCTGAAGTCCGTAAAAACTACATCCGTCTGCAAACCAATTTGAAAACCACGGTGGATTAGGTTAGAAAACTCAAGAAGGTTAGTCGATGTTGAACGATGTCTGAAAAAACCGTGTTGCGACGGAGATATCAAGCTGCAACAAAGATGTTGCAGTTGCCGGGTGACCAGGAACTCAAGAAGCTTCGGGATGGCGGAAAGCTTTGCGATACCACGATAGTTTTCAATGTTTGATCTTGAACCTTTTTTGTGAAGCGGAATGATGTAGGACTCATTCCAAATTACTGGGAGACAAGACTGTTCCAAGGAGAGGTTGAAGAGAAAGGTCAAGGGTTTGCAAAGGGACTGGGCACAGTGTTTTAAGATGCAACTTGGTACCTTATCTGGACCCGCAGAAAACGATATGTCCATAGATGACAAACTTTCCAGAACAACGCTTTCCTCGAAAAAGGGCAGAAAAATGCTGTTAGCTTGAGGTAGCTGGTACGGATACGGAGTGGATGCGTTGTAAATATGAGACGAGTAAGTTGTTTGGAAAAAGTTAGCGAATAAATTTGCAATACCAACAGCAGAAGCTTCTGTTTTGTTCTGGTAATGAAGGGACGGAGGAAAAACGTTTGACTTGCGCTTAGAATTAACGAACGAATAGAATTTTTTAGGATCACTACGAAAATTACTACTACATTGTGAAAGGTAATGATTATAACACTGACTATTGACGGCAAGGAACAGAGAGCGAGCGGAGGAGTATAGAGCTAAGGCCAACGTGGAGCCCGACTTCTGGTACTTTTTATAGACCCGGGATTTATTATTTTTTAGGTATGACAAATACTTGGAGAACCAGGGAGGCTTGGACGATACAGGTACAGTGATATCTGGAACAAACGTATTAAGGGCGGAGTAAATAGAACTATAAAACGAGTTAACAGTTGCATCTATGTTCGGTAATGAATAAAGAAACGACCAATCAACACGCGAGAGATGTAGATCTAAATCGATAAAGTTTGTTTTGCGAAAACACTTTATGTGACAAGGAGCCATGGAACTGTCAGCACCTCCAGATTGTGTACACTCCAGTGATATCAACAAAGTTGGATGGTAAGGATCTTCAGGGAGAGATATTGGGCTTGCTCTAGATACCGTAGCAAGAGAACCATCGTTAACAAAAACGAGGTCAAGAAGTCGGTCCCTAATGTTTTTAACGGCATTAATTTGGACAAATTGATAAAGTCATTGATAAAGTCATTATGGCAATTGGGAAACAACAGGTTAGCGTCATCACAAGGCAGCCAAGAAAGAAATGGGAAGTTAAAGTCCCCCATGACAATAATTCGATCATTGCACCCTAATGCAGAAACAACAGTATTAATTGCTGAGAGGTGGTGTAAGTAAAGCTCAGCATCAGACCTGGGAGGAATGTAAGAGCAGGTTAAATAGAAAAATGCGGAGCCAACACGAACTTTGACTGCAACAAATTCAATTCCATGAATGTTATTGAATGGGAATAACTCAGATGAGAAAACAGATTTAACTGCAACCAGAACCCCACTTCCTTTCCGTGCGGTTCTTAAACATGACTGGTTTAACGAATGGGACCGTTGTTATTGATGGTCGCGGCCATTTGCTTGGCCGTCTGGCTTCCGTCGTCGCCAAGTACCTGTTGCAGGGCGGCAAGGTGGCCGTCGTTCGCTGCGAGGAGCTGAACCTCTCCGGCCACTTCTATAGAAACAAAATAAAGTTCTTAGCCTACTTGCGCAAGCGTTGCAACGTCAACCCAGCTCGTGGTCCCTTCCACTTCCGTGCCCCGTCCAGGATCTTCTACAAGGCGGTCAGAGGTATGATCCCACACAAGACTAAGCGTGGCCAGGCTGCACTCGCTCGTCTGCGTGTGTTCGATGGCATCCCATCGCCCTACGACAAGCGTCGCCGCGTCGTTGTCCCCATCGCTATGCGTGTGTTGACACTGCGCTCCGACCGCAAGTACTGCCAGGTCGGCCGTCTGTCGCACGAGGTTGGCTGGCACTACCAGGATGTGATCAAGAGCCTGGAGCGTAAGCGCAAGGCCAAGTTGCGTGTCACCCTCAAGCACAACCGCGAGCTGAAGAAGCTGACTGTTCAGGCACGTGAAAACATTGCCAAGGCGGCTGAGCCCTTCAACAAAATCATCAAATCCTATGGCTACGAGGTTTAAGGACAACAAAAACACCGTCAGATGCGTAGCAGTTTTTTAAAGGGAATAAAACAACATCTAAGATAAAAAAAAAAAAAAAAAAAAGATGGGCGGTCCATTCTATAAATAGTGTAACTATCAATGAAAATTTCATGATCATTGACAGAGGAGTTAAGCCAGGTTTCGGTAAACGCGATGGCATCGAAATCAAAGGACGCGCTATAAGTATGAATTTGACGCAATTTTCCCAGCAAACTGCGGACGTTCTGATAGTGCATGGAAAAATAGTACATCAGTTTTTTGGAGCATGTTCGGTAATTCTTGGATTCGAGCTCGAATCTTTGAGAAGGAACTCATGCACAATTGTATGCTCAGGCCATATTGACGGTTCTAGAGAACAGGATAGTAAAGAATCAGGGAGAAGAATTTTAAAGGATGATATGTTGCGCTTATGTTTAAATGTAAATTTAGTCACAACTATATCAACAGGCGAAGTGTTAATTTTAGCGGCAAGATGTTGTTTAACATCCTCCGTTGTAGCCTCAGGAATAAGACGAGAAACAAATATTGCTTTCCGAGGGACCAGTGCTCTAAGTTGAAGTCCCGAGCGAGATCGAGATGGTGGAGCCACTCCTAAAAGAGATCTCGGTACAAGGGCAGAGGAATTGGCAGCAATGGCTGTAGCAGGAATTGGAGTAGGAATTGGAGCAGGAATTGGAGCAGGAATTGGCAAGACGTCGTCAGCAACCAGCACACCGCGTCAGAAGTGACGGCCACAGAAACTGCAGGGATGGGATTGATGCTGTTGGGAGTTGGGTGCTCGAAGGAAGCACATTGCTCGGTGTAAAGAACTCCGGAGCCACCGTTGGCGGATTTACAGACAACGGCGTGGCATGACTACACGGAAATGCTTCCGATGGATGAAGGTGGGAGGCAGGCGTATCAATCGGATTAGGTTGCAAGAGATTGGTATCTTTATGCGGAATTTTCCGTCTAGGCGATTCGCTCAAGAGTTTGAGCCCAAGAAACTGTGATTCAAGGGCAAGAAATTTCTCGTTGAGAGCCACAAATTGTTTCCGGACATCCAGAAACCCAGTTCGAGTCTGTCTCATAAATGTGCGCATTTCGGCCTCAATCTCCCGACAAGCCAGACATGACCAAGACACGCCCATGCGTTTCGAGATCAGATCATTCAGCCGGCCAAAATTTCCACCACCAGCACATTTTATGTGGGCAAAATTGTCGCACAGCCAGCAGCTAAGAAATTAATCACCAATGATAACACCACCGAATTCACATTTCTTTGCACTGCAAACAATTGCCATTATGGACAGTAGTAGAATCACTGTGCACGAATAAAAAAAGAACGGAGTGAGATCGCAAGTAAAGTAGGAGAGCAGACAGCAGAGCAAGCCAGACAATCAGCTGCAGCGGCAATAATTCAAAGCAGATCCAACGAAGTGCAGAAAACGAGCAGTAAACTCACCAAAGCACAGACACAAAAGAAAAGTCCACAGAGAGGGAGAGTATAGGCAATCCAGAGAGAGTGAGAGCAACAATGCGAGCAGCCTGCTTATGCTCACGAGAGAGTGTGGGCGATGCAAACGCTGATGCGCGAGAACAGTGCACACCGAAGAAACGATAACGAAAAGCAGACTGGGCAAAAAAACAATAACAAATTGCCTGCACGAGTCCGATGTGTTACGTTGCAATATTGAATTTATATTAAACACTTGTTTACAAACAAAACACTGGTGGTTAACACAAAGTAGAATCAAATTAAAGAGATGCGATAATATATCAAAACAAAGTCACAACAATGTTGTATGATATTTAGGCAAAGGGCGGAGAATGCGGGAGCAAGAAAAAAAACACAACCGGCTTAAGCAGACCTGGAAACAGGTCCTAGCACGGTCATGTCTCTGCTAGGATGCTGGCGAATGGTAGTCGGGCGGAGAGAAGAAAACTCTCAGTGAAATTACCCCAATCCAAGGTGACACTGTTATATGCCGAGGGATGCATGGCCGGGGGGGGTGCCCGGTCGCTAATATGCGGACTCTGGATACCTGCCGACCTCCAGTTTAAATCAGGCTTCCCGGGGCAAGCGGGCTATGCCTCGGGTGACCATCCCCTTCCCGCCTACTCGTGGGAACTACTATGCCAAATAACAAACATATAAAAACCAACAAAGCCGCAAAGGAGCTCGGTACTCCTCTTAAAGTACCGGAGGGACAAGCCAATCCCTCTGCACCAGCGCCTGGGAAACCGGGTACAAAGAAGACGGGGAAGGAGACTGAGTCGGTCCACCGTCTTCAGGCAGCAGCCGCAGCGAGGGGGGGCCCGAAAAGCCAATCGGGTCCTTCCAAGTCGGGTGGCTCCAAGGGCGAAGCGGATACCGGGGTGGCTGCCAAGCAGAGCGTAATCGCGGCTGGTAAGCGCACCGGGACCGAAGAACCCATGGGAGCCCCGGCGGGCAGCGTCTCTGCACCACGGGGTGGAAAGCCGTCGTACCAGGACAGGAGACGAGCGGCTTTCATCCTGTCCAACGAAGACCCGAACTTCAAGGCGTCAGCCGAAGGAAAGGAGCAGAGGCTGTGGGCCTGCTCAATCCTTCCACTGTTCCAGCCAGCCAAAGCCGGAAAGGGCGCAGCCAAGGCCGCCAACAAGCGGCAACGCTCAGCGGAGGACCCCGCAAATCAGCCAGGCCAAGCCCAGCAAGCCAAGCGGGTGAAGACCCACCTCACGAACCGGTCGTTCGCTGAGGTGGCGAGGGGCAGGACCCTGATCGGTGTCCTGGACAGGGGCGCCGAGGACGGCCATGTCCCTCGCGATAAGTGGCACCTGGTGGAGAACGAGCTCCAGGACCGGTTCCTACTGGAACTGGAGGAGAACGGCGGACCACCGCCAAAGTGTGAGGACGCAGGGTGGCATCAAGGCAAGGTGAAAGCCATCGCCTGCCAAGACGCTCGCTCTGCGGCCCTCTACATGAAGGCGGTGGCGGCCCTAAAAGAGGTCTATCCAGGGGCGAAACTGGAGGCCGTGAAGTGTGAAGATGTCCCTAGTCGCCCGAGAGCCAGAGCGTGGGTCTCGGCTAAGCCTGCAGAGCCTGAGAAGATCCTCAGGTTACTGCAGGTCTGCAACCCCCACCTTCCTACAGCCGATTGGAAGGTGGCAAAGGTGGAGGATATCCAAGGGCAGAGGCGCCAGATTATCCTCGTCCTAAATGAGGAATCCATTGATCTCCTCGCAAAGTCGGACGGTGTAGTGGATTATGGCTACAAGAAGGTCACCATATCCACTTACAAGTGCGATCGCAAGGGCAGGCAAGCGGAGGTCGAGCCAGACCCGGAGCTGCCGGAGATCCCGAAAGAGGGGGCCTCGTGCGAGGAAGACAACCCGGCGTCGGATGCGGCGTCCATGATGTCGGACGATATCTTGGACGACTACGCGTTCGACGAGAGCGACCTAGCAAGAGGTCTCAGCCACATCGTTGTCGGGGAGGAGCCGGAGTCCCCTGACAGCGATCTAGAAGCAACAATGGTGGAGGCGAGCCTCAGGAATGTCGTTGACGCTCCTGCAGATAAACCTCCACCATTGTAAGGCAGCATGCGCTGCTCTACTGCTCCACCTGGCCAAGGGTGGAGCCGACATAGTCCTCATTCAGGAGCCCTGGATCCTCGGAAACAGGGTCTCCGGTCTGAGGACTTCTGACTACAAGCTATATGTAGCTGAAACCGCAGGTAAAATTCGTACCTGCATTCTTGCAAAAAGAGAGTTGCACCTATTTTTGCTCCCAAATTTCAGAAATGAAGACCACACCGCAGTGAGCCTCGAAGGCCAGGAGCGCTCACTGAGGATCTGCTCCGCATACATGGGGCATGAACAACCAGACCCCCCTCCACACGCGCCTCTCCGGGCTCTAATCGCAGACTGCTCGGCCAAGGACATCGGCCTAATTGTGGGGTGCGATGCCAATGCACATCACTGTCAGTGGGAAAGCACTGACACAAACGAAAGGGGTGAGTACCTTTTCAGTTACTTACTGACCACTCAGATGGTCTTACTAAACCGGGGTAGTGATCCCACCTTTATCATTAAAAACCGCAAGGAGGTCCTGGACCTCACGCTTGCCTCTCATGAGATACAGCGTAGCATTGTATCCTGGAGGGTCCTGGAAGAGCACTCCTTCTCGGACCACAGGTACGTGGAAACTGTCTTCTCCTTCTCAGTACCGAAGCCAGTCCGATTCCGAAACATCAGGCGGACAAACTGGACCCGGTACTCTGATTACCTCTGTCGTGTTCTCCCTGAGCCCCCATCTGAGGAGGAGTTCTCCACGGAGGCCACGACTCGTCTTCTTAAGATCTTTACCGACGCCTGCAATAAGGCGCTCGACAAAGCATGCCCCTCTGGCAAGAACAGAGGCCGGAAGAAACCTGAATGGTGGAATCCGAAACTGGGTGAACTCCGGAAAGCCTCCCGGAGACTCTTCAATAAAGCTAAGGCTGAAAACGTTGAGCAAAACTGGGCCGAATACAAGGCCAGTCTGTCAACCTACAACAAAGAACTTAGAAAAGCCAAACGCGCCTCCTGGCGTAAGTTCTGCAGCGAAATCGAGAGTAACTCAGAAGCCTCACGCTTGCGCAGAGTTCTCTCGAAGACAACACCCACCCTGGGCTACTTGAAGAACACCGACCAGTCGTGGACTACGTCCAGCGAGGAGTCGCTAAATCTTCTCCTAAATACCCACTTCCCTGGCTGCGATGAAAACAGACCCAACTACCTCGCGCCTCCTTCTGTCGCCTCAAATGCCATCTTGGGACTGCTAAGCCAGGAGAACATTTCCTGGGCGATCAGAAGCTTTAAACCCTACAAGTCCGCGGGGCCAGACGGCATTTTCCCTGCCCAACTGATTCACGCGGGACATAAAGCCATTAACTGGCTCAAAATAATTTACGAGGGAATCTTCTCCCACGGGTGCATTCCTGACACCTGGCTTCAGACCAAAGTCGTATTCATACCCAAGGCAGGCAAGCCCTCGCACACTGCCCCAAAAGATTTCAGACCCATAAGTCTATCGTCTTTTCTTCTAAAGGCGATGGAGCGGCTTCTGGGGCTGCATCTAACGGCGTGCATTCCGTCCAGTCTGATCTCAGACTCCCAGCATGCCTATCGGAAGGGAAGATCCACCGAAACGGCCCTACACTCGATCACATCGATCATCGAAGCGTCCCTTAACTTTAAGGAGTACACCCTAGTAGCCTTCCTCTACATAGAAGGCGCCTTTAACAACATCCTTCCGACCGCCATCACGGGCGCACTGACAGATCTGGGCGTTGACTCCAGGACCGTGAGCCTGATCGATCAGATGCTACAATGCAGGACGGTTGAGGCATCACTGGGGACGTCAACGTGTACCAGATTTGTCAGCAGAGGCACACCGCAGGGCGGAGTCCTCTCGCCCCTCCTATGGAACGTGGCAGTGAACACACTGCTGCGGGAGATAGAGGGGGGTGGCTGCCGTGTGGTGGCGTACGCGGACGATGTTGCCATAGCATTCTCCGGAAAATTTCCGCAGACATTGTGTGAGTGCATGACAAGTACTCTCACGAAAATGTCGAAATGGGCAGACAAATGCGGGTTAGGCGTCAACCCGTCTAAAACGGAACTGGTGCTTTTCACTAGGAAGTACAAAGTTCCGGTACTGATTCCCCCAAGACTATGTGGGGAAACGCTAGTCTTCAGCAACAACGCCAAGTATCTTGGCCTAATCCTCGATAGAAAGCTCGATTGGAAATTGAGCATAGAGGATAGAGTAAAGAAGGCCACAGTGGCCCTCTATACTTGCAGGAAAGCCATCGGACTAAAATGGGGAATGACCCCCTATATAGTTCGGTGGCTCTACACCGCCATCATACGACCAATCATGCTCTATGGAGTGGTGGTATGGTGGCCAGCCTTGGACAGAAGGACATGCCTCAATAAACTCAGCAGAGTTCAACGCATGGCAGAGCTATGCATAACTGGCGGGCTACGCACCACTCCAGGGGAAGCCCTGGATACTGTGCTGGACCTCCTCCCTGTGGATCTCATGGGAAAGAAGGTGGCAACACTT
This sequence comes from Drosophila miranda, assembly GCF_003369915.1. Taxonomy (NCBI): domain Eukaryota; kingdom Metazoa; phylum Arthropoda; class Insecta; order Diptera; family Drosophilidae; genus Drosophila; species Drosophila miranda. The sequence continues at coordinate 33,190,142 of NC_046674.1, forward strand.
TCCGCCCTCAGAATGAGAGAAGCCAGACTGTGGAAAGCATCCGCGGTTGGGCACTCGGGAATCCTGATGAGACTCCCGCAATTACCAGAGAGGACAGATTACTGTATCCCCAGTGATCACCTCTCGACGCCCTTCCAGGTATCAATCCCATCTAGGGAGGACTGGGAGATGGGCGAACCAGGACCTGCAAATGCGGTCCACTTCTACACTGATGGCTCAAAGCTAGACGGCCGCGTGGGAGGCGGAGTCTACTGCAGCGAGCTGAACATCAGTCATTGCTTCAGGCTCCCGGATCACTGTAGTGTGTTCCAAGCGGAGGTTGAAGCCATCAAGGAGGCCATTTCGATCGTCTCCAAATTACTTCTAGATACGCACTTAGTGTGCGTCTTCTCGGACAGCCAAGCAGCTATCAAAGCTCTAGGCTCAATATCGTCGAACTCAGCGACTGTAAATGACTGCCGCAGGTCTCTGCACGAGATCGCAGAGCAGTTAGATCTCTTCCTTATATGGGTCCCCGGCCACAGGGACATCGAGGGGAATGACGCCGCCGACGAGCTAGCCAGGCAGGGTACTACGATTCCTCTCCTACCGGAGAGGGAGCAAGTAGCGATGCCCTTGGCTACGTGCAGGCTCCTAACGCACGAATTGTTCGAGCAAAATGCCAATAGGAGATGGCAGCAAACCGTTTCCTGTAAAGTCTCAAGATTGATATGGCCATATCGATCGAAGAAGCGCTCAGCAGAGCTGTATAAACTCAGCAGAGCACAGTGCTCTGCAGTTACTAGAGCCATTACGGGACACTGGCAGATCGGCACTCACGCCTCTAGACTGTCAATCCCTCATAACGACTTCTGCAGGAGTTGTCGCGACGAGGAGGAGGAGGAATCGGTCCCCCACTTCTTCTGCCACTGCCCAGCCCTTGGAAATCGTCGTCTTCGTATTCTCGGGGCCGCTTTCCTCACGGACATTTCGGACCTGTCCGTAATCAAACCAGGGACCTTGTCCAAATACATCCAAGCCACCGGATGGGACTGCCCTTAACCTGCAGTAGTATGCTCTCACGGTTCGGGCAACGCGAAGGGGCACATGCCCATGCGGCAACACAACGGACCTTTTATAGGTCCAAGTGAGCTTGGGGGCGGGAGGCTCCTATCCCCCCCCTCCCGGCTACCGCCTTAACCTAACCTAACCTAAGCAAGAGCTAGAAGCGAATGAGCGACCAAAAAGCTGTTCTATGGCGGGTCCTAACATTAGGACCCAAAAGGCACGAGGGAGCGCGCGGGGTTTCAATTCCCTTTTCGCCTGTACTTCGTCTCTACCGCGACCCCGCTGCCCATCGGTTTCGTCTGTTCGGCAATGCCTTCACCGTCGAAGCGGTGGTCGCGGATCGCCGATGTCTTTGGAGCGGCACAGTGGGACCTTTGGCCGTCTCAGCTTGCTAAATTAGTTAGTTAGTCAATAAATATTTGCACACTGAAAAAATGTTAAACTTTGAGTGCTTATATCTCCTAAACTAAAACTATCTTGAAAATTCGATTGGAAAATTCTCTATTAGATGCGAACATTAAATTTATCTAAAGCACTCATACAATTTTTTGACTATTTCGGCTGAGTCCCCACTGTGCCGCGCCGAAGACATCAGCGACCACGCTGCCCTACGGTTTCGGCATGAAGACACTGACATGCTTTCAGTGCGCTTGTGTGTGAAGCTAAAGGCCGTATATGCTGCGGGCGAAACCGGTTTATGGCCGTGCCGACCTAGGACATACACATATACACATAACTACAAGCATATTTCTGAGTTGGCTCGACCTCGTGCCAGGCTCGCTTCTTCACTTCTTGTTTAGCAATCATTGCAATCAGTTGTAAAAAAATATGAGCGGAATAAGAAAAGGTGATGCAAAGTCCGGCCGGCAATGCATTGTGAAGACATGCCAAAAATCAAGGCGTACCAATCCTGGTATAAAAATGTTTAATTTTCCGCCTGCAGACAGCATTTTTGTTCAAATTTGGCGCGAAAAATGTTGTGTTGCACTGGAGAATTATGAACAAAAACTGATTATATGCGATGATCATTTTTCTAGCGCATATATAGGGAAGAAAAAGTTGAAAAGCGAAGCTATTCCAACTTTGAACTTAGAAATTGAACTGGAAAATAATTCTGTTGAATTTATTGAGCCCGAAATTGTTTCAGAAAAAGAAGTATCTATTTGCGAAAAATGTAAAAAAAATTCTAACTCAAATAACTTTTATAAAAAGAAATGCAACAGGCTTCTGGCAGAAATAAAAAAGCTAAAAAAAGAACTTAAATCTAAAAAATATATTGCTAAAAATAAAAAGTATGTTGTCAGTCAGAAAATAATAAATAATAAATAAATAGTCAATAAATAATACAACCAACGACTTTTTTAACCAAAAAACCAAAACAGAGCACCAAGATAAACCAAAAAACCGGACCATCCAAATTCAAGTCGAGCATCAATGTGCTGAGTCATTCCAGATGGCTTCCCGTCGTCAACGATTCATATTTTGTTTTTGTATTCTTTCTCTCGAGACACACCGACTCGACGCTGACCGAGGCATTGACGAAGCCGAGTAGCATTTCGGAGGCGAAGGTAGCGTAAAAGAGAATTGAAGTACTAGCCCCGCGCGCCCGTACCATGAAGCGTCAAACGAAAATTGAAAAAGCATTTGTTCCTCATGCGACATCTTGGTATTGTATAGTCTTTGGTGTGATGGATATTGGATCTATTGAGATCGTGGCACTGGGGGTGCAAAGTGTCGCGAGGCTGCGGAAAGAGCCTTTTGACTGTGTTTTGATATTTTGTAAAGCCAAATAGGTGGGTTTGCGCAGAAGTTTATGACATACTGAGTGAGAAATCAAGTCGAAGGCACAAGTGCAGAACCAGCAGTGTTCTGACATGGCGTGTAGCGCGGTTGACGTAGTTGTGCGAGACGGGTGTGGCACTCCGTGAAAATTGGAATATGATAGTCTAAGAAACCAACATGTGAAGATTCATTATATGAAGTTTTGTACTGATTGAGTTTGTTTATTTTTATCTATATGAAATTTTATTATATGAAAGCAAGAAAGATGAAAAGACGATAATACTAGAGCAAGAATGATACCAACCTAGTGTTAAAATATGCACACTATGACATGTGAAAGTCAGGATGGCCGTGTCGTAGATGTATGAGAATGATGTAAAGAGAAATGTATAGCAGAAATAGTTACAATAAAGAAAGATCAGAAACTATGTAGTAGAGCTATATCTATTATACTTTCCATTCGTATTTTTGCTGAGAGTAAGAGAGAGTCGTCTCAGTCGAGTGTGGCGCAGTGATGTTTTATTTGAGAGAGCGAGATCAAAAAGGTATTGCGGGAGGAGAGCAATTGAATGTGGAAATGCTGTGTCGGATAATACGTGATTTTGCTCATATATTTGAAGAAAGAGAGACAACAGCGAATCACTACGCTTGAGGCTCAAACAAAAATTCAAGAAGAAGAGCGTAGAGGGACATACCTCCGAAAACAGAAGTGGGATCGGCTCTGCCACAGGAGCAGCGTGAAAGTGTATGGCGAGCTGTATAAGAATCACAAAACAAAAGATTCATGGAAATGTTAAAGACAATGCAGAAGCCTGCATCAACGACACCGAGCGAAAAATGCATGAGTCTGTCAAAGTTCAATCCAGAAGCGCATGGTGCAAATCAGTTGGCATGATACTGTCGGAGCTTCCTCTGGAGGAGAGTGCACTGATTATGTCGCTCAGCGGAGCATTGTAAGGGAGCGCGTCACAATGGCTATGCTGGTATAGCTTGGCCTTAATTCAAAGAATTGTTCGTGCATTGTTGTTGAATATTCCCAACGGACGGCCGAAAAAAGGCGAGTGCGTGTCGGTATACGGGAGCCGACTAGTGACGTCATTGATGACGAAATGGAAGTTGATAGACGATAGAAGAAATAGCGGTGTCTCTCGTGCTGGCAAACATTTCGCAAATCGACACAAAACTGCAACGTTTAGTGTTCACTACCAATATAAAGAACAGAAATGAGCTACAAAAGCAGTTGAAGGCGTATGCATACAGCAAGCGAAACATGCACTATGCTCCAGACCATTTGATCTGTCCCGATTAGAAGAGGTAACTTTGGGAATCTCAGACTTGGCTTCGGCATCACGATAGATGCTGATAAATTCAAAAAAATTTAAATTTAAATTCAAACATTTTCGACGAAAATGTAGAGTAAAATGATACTGATAAGGAGTGTGCCGAAAAGAAACTGCACACTTACAATCGTCAATTTCTCGCAGTGCGAGCTTTTGATCATGCCGTGCGATGCACCGGCACCGTTAGAAAGCTTGAGAAATTCTGCGTTGTTTGCATGTTCTTTTTTCACCATTCGTTTATCAGTTTTAACGATGCCTCGAATTGAAGAGCAAGTTCGCAAAAAAATTGTGCACAATTACTGCACAGAAAAAGATGTGTCTTACAGAAAATTAGCTAAACGCTACAAAGTTAGTGTTAATAGTGTTAAAAATATTATAATTAAGTTTGGAGAGACATGTTCCTTAAAAGATTTACCAAAAACTAAAAGAAACGAGGGGGAACGTTGTGAGTTGATGCGGACACCGCAACTCTACAGTGATACCCGATACTTAGTCAGTATGGCTCTCCTCCGGCAGACGCCGCTAATATTAATTGACACGACAAAGAGTGCGTGTGAGAGAGACAGAAAATCAGTCTGAGCGTGACGTCGGGCGCTGCGTAGCCACTGCAAATTGATTTCTTGCTTTTGGCTACAAAAGTGATCTGATCTGATCCAGATTCAGCAAGCTGATAGATATGATCATTATCTATGATTCTGCGTAGTTTTCTCGTATCCTCAATATTGTGGATGCAACAGTTCTTCGTCCTTTGTGGGGGCGGAAGGCGGTGGGGCGAAATTTTGAGATATACGTTTTATAGTGAGATCTAACAGGAGTGCGGATACTAAATTTGGTTACTCTAGCCTTAATAGTCTCTGAGATTTGCGAATATCCCCAGATTTGCATCCTTTGCGGGGGCGGAAGGGGGTGTGGCGAAATTTTGAAACAAACTCGTCTCGGTCCGATATATTAGGAGTGTGGATACCAAATTTGGTTGCTCTAGCTTTTATAGTCTCTGAGATCTAGGCGCTAATGTTTTACTCTAAGCAAAGCCGGCTATGCTACGTGTGTGTTAGAGAGAGACAGGGAGAGAAAAAATTAAATTGTTTTCTTGATGCTGGCTATAATAATAATACGATCCAATTCAGATTCCGCAGTCTAAAAGATATGGTCATTCTCTACGATTCTGCGTTTTTGGTTTTCTAGTATCTTTAAAAATGTGGATGCCACAGATTTTCGTCCTTTGTGGGGGCGGAAGTGGGCGGGGCGAAGTTTTGAAATATTTTTGTAGCAGTGACATATCACAGAAGTCTGGATCCAAAACATCGTTGCTCTAGCTCTTATAGTCTTTGAGCACTAGGCGCTGAAGGGGACGGACAGACGGACAGACGGACGGACGGACAGACGGTCAGACAGACATGGCTCAATCGACTCGGCTATTGATGCTGATCAAGAATATATATACTTTATGGGGAATAAGAATAAGCAACGCCATAATTTAAAGACATACAAAAAACAAAAAGTTCCGAAAAAAGTCTGCCACATGTAGAAGTCGGCAAAACGAAAGTGCGAAAGCTTTATGATCGCTTGCTCAATGATGCAGTTCAATGCGTTATTATGGACGACGAAACTTATGTCAAATTGGACTCGAAAACTTTACCCGGCCCTCAGTTTTATACAAAAGTTAAAGGTGGAACTGTTGACGAGTCGGTGTCAACAATTCAAGTCGATAAATTTGGGGAGAAAGTGCTAATATTGCAGGCCATTTGCACCTGTGGCCTAAGAACCAGTGATTTTTTCACAAAAGGGACAATCAACGCCGATGTGTACATGAAGGAGTGTTTGAAAAAGCATCTTATACCTTTTTATGAAAAACACAATGTGTCCAGAATATTTTGGCCAGATGTGGCGTCCGCGCACTATGCCCGCTCAACTTTAGCGCTACTTGATTCAAAACGCATCAATTTCGTGTCAAAAGAGGATGAAAATTTGGAATATTTTTTCCAATTTAAACGTTGTGATGACTCCGGTCCAGCGGGCTCTAGCTGTGATTTTTTACTTTAAATGATCAGGCAATTTATGAACAAATAAAACAAGTGCTCGACTTTAAAGAATTTATTAGACTGGTCGCAGCCAGAGATCGCAACAACTCCCCGACTCCACCGCCGAGCCGATCTTGCATGCGCAGAGAGCAGTACAAGAGCGCGGCGTGTGAGAGCAAAAGCTCTGCTCACAACATCGCACACGCTGAGATAGGGTAATTAAGATCGTCTGCTGCAACATTCCGGCCCCGTTGAAGACCTCCGGTGCTTCAACCGTCTATTGGCAGTTTTGCCAGTTTGCGTATGGGGCGTTTAATTACGCCCGTGGGTGTTCGCACCTCGGCGACGCGCACTCTCCCATCTTCTCCCTTGATTGCGGCCACCACTCGTCCTGTGGTCCACTTCTGTGGCGGTGTGTTGTCCTCGTGGACGAGCACCAGACAGCCAATGTCCAAGTCTGGCCCTTTGGTAGCCCACTGGTGACGCTTCTGCAGGCTGACCAGGTAGTCCTTGGACCAGCCCTGCCAAAACTGCTGCTTGAGCGCTGACAGCATTCGCCACCGCTTCAAGTACGCGAAACTTCCCCTGCTGCATCTGTCGTCTTGATCTGATTCGGGCGGCAGCGAAAGAAGCGGCTGCCCGATCAGCAGGTGCCCTGGCGTAGGGTACCCTGAGGGTAGGCTTTCATTCCAATCCAATTTTCTCTCCAAAGCTGCTGAAGGAAGATTTTGCACTTGACAATGACTGGATTTATCAATCCAAGAGGGTCGTAGAACCGCGCAATCGTAGATGAAACCGACCGCTTTGATGGCTTTGAGTTTGTGTCCAGTGCGGACAAGGTAAAAAGCAGCTGACCCGAAGCAGAGTCCCACGCTAAGCCGAGAGTTTTTGCTATGTCGCTTCCATCATTAAACTTAAGGAACTTCTCTATGTCATCTTCTAAAGTCTAAAATTACCACGGGACAGTAAAGCTGATGTTTGGTGCATCTTGTCCATGACCTGTGCGACCGAATTACCGCCCGAAATAAGGTCATCCACGTAAAACTCCTGCCGCAGAGCAGCTGAGCCAAGAGGGTAGGACTCACCCTCGTCGATGGCCAGTTGGTGCATTGCGCGGACCGCTAAAAATTATGCAGCCCTCGTCCCGTATGTGACGGTGTCTAATGTGTAGACTTGAACCTCGGACTCGATGCAATCTCGCCACAGGATGCACTGATACAAATTGTCAGGTGGAGACACTCGTACGCAGCGGTACATTTTACAAATGTCCCCAGTGAGAGCGACTGGATATGTTCGAAAGCGAATCAATATGTTAAACAATGCAGGCTGAATAACAGGGCCTGTCATCAGAGAATATCCAGTTGATGTAGCTGCGGATCCATCGAAAACGACACGGAGTTTTGTCGTCGTACTGTCCTCCTTTAGGACACAGTGATGAGGCAAGAAATATTTGCAGAGGCTACGGGAATCAGGGTTGACTTGGTGCATATGATGTAAATCAATGTACTCCCTCATAAAGGCGGAATACCGCTCCTTGAGTGTAGGATTACGCTCCAGTTTTCGCTCCAGACTGATGAACCGTCGATAAGACTGAGCATAAGATTCTCCTAAACGCTCAATATTGTTATTTAGTGGCAGACGAACTGCATACTACCCGGATGGCAACCGTGAAAGGTGGCTTACGAAATGTGCTTCACAATCGCTTTCTTCTTTGGTATTCAACCCAGCCTCCACACAATTCTCGACTTCCCAAAACATACGAAGAGTTTTATCCAACCTTGCTTCCATCTCAGCTATCGAATCTGGACAATTGTGCGTGGCCAAAAGCACCGAGCTTGATACCTTCTGTCCACCGCCAGATACGATCTACCCAAGCCGGGTCTTCTGCAGAAGAGGCAGGCCATCGGTGAGTTTGATTTGCCCTACGCAGAGGAGATCATAAAAACGCTCTCACCAATGAGGAGATCAACACGTTGAGGATTGAAAAATGCAGGATCAGCGAGCTGAATGTTAGATGGAATACTCCAATCGGATACATTTACTGTCATACTTGGTTGACAATCGCTTATTGTGGGGGCGATGAGAGCAGTAAGAGCGTAAGCAGAGGTGCGAGAATGCATACAAATGCTTATGGTGGATCCCTCAGTAGAAACGCTGGTATCGCACAGCCCAGACACAAGTGCAGACAATTAAGTTCTCCTAAGCTGAAGCTGCTGGGCGAACCTGGATGTGACGAGATGCAGCTGCGATCCTGAATCTAAGATGGCACGACAAGGACCTAAAACGCCAGACCGATTCTTCACGAGAACCACGGCTGTAGCCAGACGCACGACATCAGAGTGAAGACCTTGGGCAGCAAGAGAGGTAGACGAAGGTAGAGGCGATCTGCTAGCAGAATTTTGAGCAATGGAAAGAGTTTCTGGTTGAACGGCCAGATCGGGAGGAGTAATACCTGGGCAGCTTTGTGTTGTGGGCTGTATACTATCGAAGTGCAACAAACTATGATGCCTACAGCCGCATACTCGACAATTTCCATTGCATGCGCGGGTCCGGTGCTCCGGTTTTAGGCAATTGAAGCATAGGGAAAGCTTCTTCACTTCTTTGTAGCGCAGCAACGGTGAGAGATTTCCGAATATCTTGCACGAGTATATTCCATGGCCCAGACGGGTCGTCGGAAGAGTTGTTTTGTTATTAAAGCGTTTATCAAGTATATCCAGAGCCGCACAATAATTGGCACTGGAGAACTCTAACGATTGAACCGAATCCAAAGCCGCATCAGCGAGGCAAGAGCGAAGGTGCTGGAATTTCTCGATGTCACTGAGATCCGCATCCGCTTCAATCACCGATTAGAACATTGCCATAAAATCCGAAAACTCGACGTATCCACCAGAAATCTTAGGCACCTTCAGCTCAGGAAGTCGCTGCTTGTGAGCCATGATGATGGTACTATGTCCGGAATGGTTTGGCAGAGTCGTAGAATGGGCAGCGGCGTGTGACTGGCTTACTTCAACAGCAGCCAGCAACTCAGCTTTCAACGATATGAAAAGAGTATCGAAGTTTTCGCGCAGCTCACTCCCAAACTCGTTTTGATCGAGAGCCTCCAATTCATTATGGGCCTTATTGAATTCCTCTCGAATTTCTGCCAACATATCAAGGCGCACCTCGACTTCCGCGGCGGTCAACTTATCGATTTTATTCCCCGCGAAGGATTCGCCAAGCCTGTGCAATCGATCATATGACTGACTTTTACGCTTATACAGACTCAGTCTGGAACCAGCCACGACAATATTTCCGCCCGCGCCTGTATTCGGATCGTTGTCCATGTTACCCGTTGTGCAATTCGACACAGCAACGGAAAATGAAATACCGCTTAAGCGACGATGTATCGACGCGAAAGCGAGAATGAAAGACACGAAAAGTCAAGAACCGCGGCTGCAGCTGCGCAGAGAATGAGAGATTCGACGCTTAAAGTACCGGAATTTGTCTATAAATATTCCAGCCGCACTCTAACTGAGTTTGCACTTAAACTGTTTTTCAACGTGCACCCAAACGTATTTGTTGGTAATTAAAATACCAAACAACAAAATATTGTATAATTAATAAGTGTTTTTAACGGAACGCGATTAAGCAATGTCGGGGTCACCAATGTTTGAGATGCCAAGCTTTTTTGGCACCTATGTGTTTCAAAAATGAAAAGAGAATTTGGTTTAATCTTTATAATTCGTATTTAATTTTTGTAGCTTAGCGGAAACCGATTGTTTGCTATTGCCAGATCGAATTTAGGCGAGATCGATATGCAACCAATGCGCAGAGGGGTTAGCATAGAACTAAAATAGACGACGGCGTCAGATCAAAGTGATTGCCGAAGTCGCGGCGGCAGATCAAGGTAATTGCCGAAGTGGCGGCGGTAGAGAGCCCCTTTATCGGGAGAGCGCAGCAGCTCTGCAGAAAGTCAACGTTTTACAACATAGGCGGCTCTCTCTGCTCATACAATAATAATGCTTAAAGTTACAGTTATTCTTCGGCGGCTGGCCCAATAAATAAAAATTTTTGAAAACAATACCGCAAACATTGTTCGAATTTGAAGGCCAAATATTTTCCAGACGGTAAACTGAATCTACAAAGTGTTTGAACCCTATTTATAACTGCATTTATAAGGTTTTCAGAATTGCAAAGTTCCATTGGATCAGGTTTAAGATACTTAAGTTGAGTGAAAATAGAAGCATAGCCTCTGAAAAAAAAACATTAAAAAAATAAATGTTTTTGTTAGGTGTATGTGTGTGTAGGAAGCTGGGTTGTATACGGTACATAAACCGTCCACAGTTTGGTTGTCGTAACAAGGACTTGAACCAGTAGGTCTGCGGAGTGGGTATTCTACGGTGCGCAAATGAGGATCTGAGGACACGGCGACAGCCTCTGATGATTGCAATGGGGAAATGAGTGACAGGCAGTTGTGGTACGGTTTCTGATACTGAGTTTTATTGAACAAATGCATATCCTTATATAGCTAGCAGTGGTACTCTTATTGTATGGGAAGGAACGCACAGGCTCCATGTGTGTGTATATTTTTAGATAGGGTGCACTTACTCTGTGCGGGGGTTATATTCCAGTGCATTTACTTAGGTACTTGGCAGCAATAAAGTAAATAGTTTATTGCTTGATCCCTTTTAGTGGGTTCGAGTTTACAAGTGCTATTGTATATTCTTAGTTGCTAATGTATTTTTCGTGTCGTCATATTCATTCACATGAAGTGACATGGACAATTATATTTATGAGTATTTGTGTATGAGAGTGCACTGTATATTCTGGAATATTAATTAAGTATAAGTCTTTGACTGAACTTTCTCCCGGCCGTTGAGCTGGTGTTCAACCATTGGCCATTGGGAATAGTGGATGATGACACGGTTGGATCGTGATTTGATGACGTTGGTTTTCATATTGGATCCTTTTTTGGAAAATGTAGGCAATGATCAAGAGAATTGATATTGCTTAGGCTGCATAGGCAGCGATTTGATGGTGCTGCACGGTGGTGGCAACTGTGATGATTGATGGCTATCATCAAGTTCTTGAAGATAGTCTTAAGTCTGGTTCTTCAGTTGCCACATTGGTGGCAAGGGTGATGTCTCTGATGGGCTTATGTTACCAAACAGAGTGTAGGTCGATTTTACTTCGCTGATTGTGGTGATAAATGTGCTGATGCTTACTTCAGTATTGCGAGCAGTGCATCCAGGGGACATGGAGAGTAGACCAGTTCCTTCCAGTGTGATGGTTGACGGAACTCCGTTGCATACTGCTTGAAGTTTAGTTGTAGAATGCGTTGCGAAGATCCATTTATTTGGATGCTGAGTTTTTAGCCACACCGTGTCAGCCTTTGTGTGTGTTACCTGACACAGTGTTTCTGTTTTATTGTTAAACAGTTGAAACTCACAGCGATTGTCCACATTGAAGATCGTCTGATGGTCAAAGCAGATGAACTCCTCGTTGTGTACTTTAAGACAACGTCGGAATTCCTCTTGGGTAGTGCCCATGAACTGGTCTCGGTGGATGTTCACAGTTACTATGGTGGTTTTGAGGTCAAATAGACTCCAGCTTGTTGAATCCTAAAACGGAATTGGGATGATGCTGAAGACTTCGAGCGGAGCTGTTGAGACCAGAGGTAGCGTCAACTTGAAGATGATGTGTTTTGCAGTCGGGGTTTCTTCGGCTCGCATGATTCTGTATAGTTGAGTCACTTCTTTCGTTGTGACCGGCAGCATTTGCTCTTGTGGCAAATGATCCCGTATCTGGTCTAGTTGGTCTCTTAGTTGCTCGGGAGACACCAGCGTGGGGCTTATTCTCCGATGATGAATAGCGATTAGGACATCAGATATGTCGGACTGCATTCGTTGGAGACTTGTTGTGAGCAGGGTTAATTGTGCTATTTTCCTAAGTGCGCTTGAGTCAGATGATCGCTGTGATATGACCCTCTTTCTCGGTTGATTGTAGCCATATGCTGTTCCAAAAATTTTAGGTGATTATCCGTGGATACTTTGTCTTTTTTGACTACGTTTATTGTAGCGTCGACAATTGATGTTTGATTTTGAAGCAGATGTAGTAGGAAGTCTTCATTGGTTTTCACTTTTTCAATTACTTGAGTCATCACCTCAACGTATTTTGAGTCGAAAAAACCAAAAAGACTGCCTGCTATATTTCCTATGTTGTCCATCGGCGATCTGCGATTTCGAGAGTTTTTCATTAAAACGTTGCCTATTTGTAGCTCGTTATACACATGTTGAAAGTGTTGAACCATAGTGTTGCATGCCGGAACATTTTTTAGTTCAGGGCACATGTGTCGTAACTCTGACATTCCAGCAGACATTAGTTGCATATTCTTCCAATATGGGTCCAAGTCATAGTATACGATCATAGTCCACTCAGAAGTTGCTATTCTTGATGTTCCAAGCTTCTCATAGAATATTGCAGGCTTGTTTGCGAATTGTGTCACATTTATTGACTGTGACAATGCTAATGGAAGCATGAGCAACAGCACTAATAATGTTGATGTTAATGTAGGTAAAAATTTTTTTGTTCGCTGTGTGGGTGGCTCATCAATCTCCGTGGTGATCTATTGGTGATCACGTTGTGGGAACGTTTGATTACCACATCTTCTGGAAATAGCGGCGCTAGCCGAGTGATCGGGCGCCAGATGCTGTCTTAACGTCAACCACTCGAACGTGGTTGTCCTGTCCAGGATATGTCTTAATGATGCGACCCATTGGCCACTTCATTACTGGAAGGTTGTCTTCTTTTACCAAAACTAATAATCCTTCAGGTACGTTTGGTGAAGCGATCCTCCACTTATGCCGAGCTTGCCGTAGACCATTGTTTCCAGAATGAATGCTTTAGGCGCGATACCAGTTCCCAGCGCTTTACCAATGTTTTTCCTTGATGATCAGTATTGATGTCAGGTGGCGTTGTCAATGGTTCACCAATCAAGAAGTGTCCTGGGGTGAGCGCTGTTGTATCAGTGGGATCATTTGACATTGGAGTGATGGGTCAAAAATTGAGAATTGCTTCAATTTCGATTATCACTGTGTTTAGTTCAAATGTCAATGAGGCTATGTTGGTGGTTGTTATCAGCAGCTTTTTTGATGATTTTACCTCCGCTTCCCAGAGGCCGCCAAACGATGGAGCCCTGGGAGGAATGAATTTAAAATCAACTTGTTTTTTGTTGCAGTGATTCGTGATCAGAGCACTTGCACTTGAACTGAATATATATTCTTCTAGTTTTTTAAGCTGGTTGCTTGCACCCACAAAGTTCGTTGCATTGTCGTAATGAATAGTTTGGCACTTCCCACGTCTACTTAAGAATCGACGCAGGGCGGCCAAGAATGCATCTGTGGTCAGGTCGCTTACCAGCTCCAGGTGCACTGCCTTTGTGGAAAATCAGCAGAACACGGCGATGTATGCCTTATCTGGTCTTTTGCCTCGGATCTTATGGTGGATCGAGATTGGTCCACAGTAGTCGACGCCTGCATTAAGAAACGGGCGTGCTTGTGTGACTCGTTGTGCTGGGAGATTGCCCATGATTTGGTGCATCAGCTTTGGTCTAGCCTTGGTGCATCTAACACAGCTGTGAATGATGCTTCTAGCCATTGTCTTGTCATTGATGATCCAATATTGTTGTCTTGCAATTGCCCTTAATGCTTGAGCACCACAAAAGATCATTTTGACGATTGGGTCATTGTATGGCAGCACAACTGGGTGTTTTGCGTTGTATGGCAGTAGAGCTTCTTCAAGTCTACCACCAACTCGGATGAGCTTATCGTCTCCTAGGAAGGGAGATAACGATATGATCGAGCTCTTTCTATCCACAGTCTTATAGCGTTGAAACTGTTTTAACTCTGCTGTAAACTCGACTTGTTGTATGGTTCGCAGGATTATAGCGCGGGCATGAGACAGTTCTTCTGCGCAGAGCGTCGTGGTGTGCGCTCTGCTGGTTTTGTAGCAAGAGCATAACATATATGTGGGATTTGGTGGGAGAGCAACAGAGTCTGTAGAGATAACAGAGGAAGTAACAGAGAGAGAGACTAGAAGCGGCCGTCGAACAAAGAGAGGAGAGACCACAGACTCAATGATCGACGCCATTTAATTCGGTGCCAAAGTCTCACTCAGCCACACGCAAATTACGAGCGCAAATATCTGTATTAATCAAAATATACTTAAAGCACAGCGACCGTTGTAATCATAACTAATCTAAGATAATATTCATAAATAAAGACTAATTATAATAAAACCTGGCGTCCTGGACTAAAGTACAACTACGGAAAATCCGGGGCCACACTTTTTGGGGGCTCAACCGGGATTTGAACGATTACAAACGGAAAGTCATCAAAATAAAGTTGTGTTTTACAAATATTGCGAGAACTCGGTGAATTGTGGTGGCGTTGTTTGGAACATTCTGGAAGAAATCTGCAAAAACTCTGCTGCGCGAAAATTCAAACAAAAGGCAATTGGCAAAGCAACGCGAGAGTGAGCAAGACGGCAGCAAAGCAGCTACGGTAAAAAGGAGAAGAAAAACCGAAACAAATCGAATCAAGAGGAACGGCGTAAGCAGCAGAGACGGCGATAAAGAGACCCAGTACCCAATTTGAAGGCAGCGCCAGGAAATTCATTGAAGGATACGCAGTTATAGCCAGGCCATTGTCAGATTGGTTGAGAAAGGATTCTAAGTTCGAGTTCAAGGAGTTGCAGCGATTAGCATTCGAGCAATTGAAGCCGCTCTCACTAGGAAACCAGTTTTACGATTGTACAATCCTAAATTATCTACGGAGATACACACGGATGCTTCTAAGTTAGGTTTTGGGGCTGTCTTGTTACAAAAGGATCCAGAAGATGGTCAGCTGCACCCAATGATGTATATGAGTAAGAAAACAAAGCCATATGAGGAAAACTATCATTAATACGAACTTGAAGTTCTAGCAGTAATAGGAGCATTGACTAAATGGCGTGTGTATGTTCTCGGACTGAAATTTAAAATCATTACGGACTGTAACGCGTTTACCATGACGATGAAAAAGAAAGACGTTCCATTAAGAGTAGCTAGGTGGGCAATGTATCTGCAGGACTACGATTACGAAATAGAACATCGTTCAGGATCGAAGATGCGACACGTAGACGCTCTCAGTCGAGTTGCTTGTTACGTATTAACAGAGAGTGTTATGCACAGGCTTAGGGATGCGCAGTGTGCAGATGAATGGACAAGGGTGGTCAAAATTCTGGTGGAAAAGCAGGGATACGAGGATTATTATATGGCAAACCAAATCTTATTCAAAGATCTAAACCGAGAGTTAATAGTTGTTCCATCTCAAATGGAAACCGAAATAATACAGATCGCCCACAGGCAGGGACATTTTTCGGTGAAGAAAACACAGGATCTGGTTGAGAAATCTTACTTTATCCCTAAACTAAGAAATAAAGTAGAAAGAGTGGTAGGCGGTTGTGTGCAGTGTATCTTAGTTAATAAAAAAGCGGGCAGGCAAGAAAGGTACCTAACTCCCATTGACAAGGGTGATAAACCATTAGTTACCTATCACTTAGACCACGTCGGGCCGATGGAGACTACAAAGAAAAGATATAATCACATTTTGGTAGTTGTTGATGCATTTTCAAAATTCGTTTGGTTGTACCCCACACGTAGTACCGGAGTAGAGGAGGTGCTGAACTGTTTAGAAAGGCAAGCAGTATCATTTGGTAACCCATTCAGAATTGTCACTGATCGTGGCGCAGCTTTCACATCGCACTTATTCAAAGAGTACTGTGACAAGCAGAAGATACAACATTTGTTAATAGCTACAGGCGTACCTAGAGGCAATGGACAGGTCGAGAGAATGCACAAAATAGTAGTACCGATGCTGTCAAAGATGAGCTTAGAAAATCCAGGAAATTGGTATAGGCATGTGGGTAGAGTGCAACAGATAATTAACAATGTCGAACCTAGGAGTACCAAAGTCGCCCCATTTAAACTCCTATCAGGAGTAGACATGCGTATAACTGACATAGCTGAATTGAGAGAATTGGTACAGCAGTCTCTCATAGGTGAGCTAGACGAAGATCGTGAGCAGTTAAGGAAAGAGGCTAGGGACAATATTCAGTCGTTGCAGGAAGAAAATAAGCGAGCCTTTGATAAAAAGAGAAAGGATGAAAAGCCGTACAAGATCAATGACTTAGTTGCAATCAGGCGGACCCAATATGATGTTGGATTGAGCAAGACGGCAGCAAAGCAGCTACGGTAAAAAGTAGAAGAAAAACCGAAGCAAATCGAATCAAGAGGAACGGCGTAAGCAGCAGAGACGGCGATAAAGAGACCCAGTACCCAATCTGAAGGCAGCGCAAGACTTGGTAGATGGTCAGCAACGTGCAATAGGCAAGATCGTTGACGGTGAGCATCATCTAGACAAGGAGAAAGGCGTGGAGCAGAGAAGGTAGCTAGTGGTTCGCAAGTACTGTACGGCGAAAAAGGCAGCTGGTCAACGCAAAAAGTCTGCAGCAAGAAGACGACGAGAAAATTGACAAGGCAGTGAGTGCGTGGAAACGAGACGCAGCAGTCAGTAACTGTAAAAGCAGAGGAATAGAGAGGAACGGCGTAAAAAGCAGAGACGGCGATAAAGAGACCCAGTACCCAATCTGAAGGCAACGTAAGACTTGGTAGATGGTCAGCAACGTGCAATAGGCACGTTGCTCAGTGGGGCAGCGAAGCTATTTATTCGAAGTCAACGCGATATTCGTGATTGGAATGTTTTAAAGGGTGCATTGATCGACGAATTTGGGGTGAAGGTGTCATCAGCTGAGATACATCGTAGGCTAGGGAAGCGGCAGAAGGGGAATAACGAAACGTTGCACGAGTATCTGTACGCTCTGATGGAGTTGGCAAAGCCAATCGAGATGGATGACGAAAGTTTAATTGAATATTTTGTCAGCGGGATTCCAGATTCTAGTACAAACAAGGCTTTACTGTATCAAGCTAGGAATATGAGGCAATTGAAGGTGCAAATTGAGGCATACCATAAAATGACAGGGTCGGTGAGATCACAAGGGAAGTTTGACTCACACTTCAATAAAGGAGAAAAAGAGTTAGTGAAATCAGCGGAAAAGTTTAAAAAGTGTTTTAACTGCGGAGATGAGTCGCATATTAAGCGGGATTGTCCAAAAAGAGATAACAGGTGTTTCAGATGCAACCAGCTAGGACACAGAGCTGCTCAATGCAAGGTCGACATGGCAATTAAACATGAGAAAGCAACCAATCTAGTTCTGGAGAATGGTAGGACAAAGCCATCAAGCACGTTCACTTCGTCAGGATTAGAGTTGAAATCGGTAAACTACGGAAAAGTTGTGTTTAAAAGATTGGTCGATACAGGTGCAGATTTGTGTCTTCTAAGCAGAAATGTGTTTTTGAAGCTTGGTAGAGGAAAACTGGCAGGACGTAGTAAATGTTTAACGGGATTGGTGAGAGTCAAGTTATGACTTTCGGTAGTATCACAATACCTGTGCAGATTGATGACATTGACTTAATTGTAGAATTTCACGTAATTGCGGACGAGGACATGGGATTTGATGCTATATTGGGTAGAACTCTTTTAGAGAGTGTGGACATGAAGGTAACAAGAGATGGAACAGCACTAGTCCTCAGATCAGGAAGTCAAGTAAGTACTAGGCGCAATGTTCCAGAACATAGAGATGAGAGGGAAAATGTTAATTCATGTATGGAGTTGCTGAATGAGTTTCAGAGTTTGTGTATGGTGAACTTAGAGCAGAGTGAAGCTATAAATATTGATTTGTCACATTTGCCCTATTCAGAGAGGGATCAAATAAGAAAGATAATTGAGGAATACAAGCCGAGTCGAAATGTGCATTGCCCTATAGAGATGAAAATTGTACTAACGGATGATTTACCTGTGTATCAGCATCCTAGGCGTATGGCTTATAGTGAGCAGAACATAGTAGACGAGCAGGTCAACGAGTGGTTAGCACAAAAGATAATAAAGCCCAGTACATCAGAATATGCCTCTCCGATTGTATTAGTACCAAAGAAGAATGGACAGAAACGTCTATGCTGCGATTATCGCAATTTAAATGAGAAAATAGTGCGAGATAACTTTCCGATGGTACAGATGCAGGATGTTATTGAGAAATTGCAATTCATATTTGTACCGTTTGGGATTTTGGATTCGCCAGCAATCTTCACACGTTTCATAGTCGCGGTAATGAGAGAATTGATTAAGAAGGGTGACGCTATAGTATATATGGATGATATCATTATACCAAGTAGGGATGTTAAGGAAGGCTTACAGAAGTTGAAAAGAGTGCTAGAAGTGGCGGGAAAGAATGGTTTAAAGATAAACTGGAGTAAAGATCAAATTTTGCAAAGTAAGGTAGATTTCTTGGGGTATGTTATACAAAATGGTACCATAACACCCGGTAAGGAGAAAACACAGTGTGTAGCAAACTTTCCGATCCCAAAGGATAAAAAGGCTATACAACGATTCATTGGGCTGACTTCTTATATCAGGAAATTCATTGAAGGATACGCAGTTATAGCCAGGCCATTGTCAGATTGGTTGAGAAAGGATTCTAAGTTCGAGTTCAAGGAGTTGCAGCGATTAGCATTCGAGCAATTGAAGCCGCTCTCACTAGGAAACCAGTTTTACGATTGTACAATCCTAAATTATCTACGGAGATACACACGGATGCTTCTAAGTTAGGTTTTGGGGCTGTCTTGTTACAAAAGGATCCAGAAGATGGTCAGCTGCACCCAATGATGTATATGAGTAAGAAAACAAAGCCATATGAGGAAAACTATCATTAATACGAACTTGAAGTTCTAGCAGTAATAGGAGCATTGACTAAATGGCGTGTGTATGTTCTCGGACTGAAATTTAAAATCATTACGGACTGTAACGCGTTTACCATGACGATGAAAAAGAAAGACGTTCCATTAAGAGTAGCTAGGTGGGCAATGTATCTGCAGGACTACGATTACGAAATAGAACATCGTTCAGGATCGAAGATGCGACACGTAGACGCTCTCAGTCGAGTTGCTTGTTACGTATTAACAGAGAGTGTTATGCACAGGCTTAGGGATGCGCAGTGTGCAGATGAATGGACAAGGGTGGTCAAAATTCTGGTGGAAAAGCAGGGATACGAGGATTATTATATGGCAAACCAAATCTTATTCAAAGATCTAAACCGAGAGTTAATAGTTGTTCCATCTCAAATGGAAACCGAAATAATACAGATCGCCCACAGGCAGGGACATTTTTCGGTGAAGAAAACACAGGATCTGGTTGAGAAATCTTACTTTATCCCTAAACTAAGAAATAAAGTAGAAAGAGTGGTAGGCGGTTGTGTGCAGTGTATCTTAGTTAATAAAAAAGCGGGCAGGCAAGAAAGGTACCTAACTCCCATTGACAAGGGTGATAAACCATTAGTTACCTATCACTTAGACCACGTCGGGCCGATGGAGACTACAAAGAAAAGATATAATCACATTTTGGTAGTTGTTGATGCATTTTCAAAATTCGTTTGGTTGTACCCCACACGTAGTACCGGAGTAGAGGAGGTGCTGAACTGTTTAGAAAGGCAAGCAGTATCATTTGGTAACCCATTCAGAATTGTCACTGATCGTGGCGCAGCTTTCACATCGCACTTATTCAAAGAGTACTGTGACAAGCAGAAGATACAACATTTGTTAATAGCTACAGGCGTACCTAGAGGCAATGGACAGGTCGAGAGAATGCACAAAATAGTAGTACCGATGCTGTCAAAGATGAGCTTAGAAAATCCAGGAAATTGGTATAGGCATGTGGGTAGAGTGCAACAGATAATTAACAATGTCGAACCTAGGAGTACCAAAGTCGCCCCATTTAAACTCCTATCAGGAGTAGACATGCGTATAACTGACATAGCTGAATTGAGAGAATTGGTACAGCAGTCTCTCATAGGTGAGCTAGACGAAGATCGTGAGCAGTTAAGGAAAGAGGCTAGGGACAATATTCAGTCGTTGCAGGAAGAAAATAAGCGAGCCTTTGATAAAAAGAGAAAGGATGAAAAGCCGTACAAGATCAATGACTTAGTTGCAATCAGGCGGACCCAATATGATGTTGGATTGAAGTTGAGGGGAAAGTTTCTAGGGCCCTATAAGGTGGTCAAGATTCACAAGCACGGCCGGTATGATGTAGAAAGAGTGGGTGAAGGAGAAGGCCCTTTTAAAACATCTACGGTGGCCGAATTTATGAAGGAGTTCGGGGCGAACTCTATGTCAGGAGGGCCGAGTGTGGGATTTGGTGGGAGAGCAACAGAGTCTGTAGAGATAACAGAGGAAGTAACAGAGAGAGAGACTAGAAGCGGCCGTCGAACAAAGAGAGGAGAGAACACAGCCTCAATGATCGACGCCATTTAATTCGGTGCCAAAGTCTCACTCAGCCACACGCAAATTACGAGCGCAAATATCTGTATTAATCAAAATATACTTAAAGCACAGCGACCGTTGTAATCATAACTAATCTTAGATAATATTCAAAAATAAAGACTAATTATAATAAAACCTGACGTCCTGGACTAAAGTACAACTACGGAAAATCCGGGGCCACATATATGCCACAATGCGTTGCAGTTTGTGAAACGAGTTGCTATGTCTGCATGTATATGATTCGTCCCCAAGTGCGCTAGTTGTGATTGGCAAGCTTACATGCTTAGCCTTTCTCTCAAGATTGCTTGGTTCTATGGTGGGTGCCTTCGACCATTTGTCCGAGATCCGTGCAGGAATAATGGTCCATATAGCCACAGATTGTGATTTGCCAGTCTGCTTGCTGCGATCCCTCTCGACAAGACATCGGCTGCGTTGTTAATGCCTGGATTTTGGCTATTCGATTTGCCACAAAGGTATGTTATGTTGATGATGATGCGTTTATCCAGGATAGCATAACGGTGAAATCACTCCAAAAGCATCCTGGAACCGTGTTAATGTCCATGTGCAGATCCTGTCGGACTCGGTTTGTGAGTTCGGAACCGATGACTGCAGCACACAGTTCTAACCGTGGTAGTGATTGCTTGGCTGTCGGCGCCACACGTGATTTGGAACAGAGCAGTCTTACTGATACTTGGTTGTTTTTGTATGTAGCGCGTACATATACTGCTGCGCCATATGCTCGTTCTGATGCATCTACCAAAGTATGGAGTTCTTGGGTAACTCGAATTTTACCATCATAGATATGCCGGGGAATTTGCATTTTGTTTAATGTCTGTAAGTCTTCCCGGTATTTTTTCCATTCGGTTTGGTGTTGTAATGGTAATTTGTCATCCTAATCTAGTTTGAGCTCCCAAAGTTGTTGCAGGAATATTTTTGCCTTTACTACCACCGGTGCAAAGAGTCTTAGTGGGTCAAAGATTTGGGCCAGTTCGGAGCACACCACCCGTTTGGTGATACGTGTAGCCTGGCTTTTTTGTGTTCGTCCACACAATTTATCCTTCTTTGGCATCCAGATGAGACCCAGAGCTTTCACGCTGTAGTGCTCTAGTGTCTCTCCTAGTTTGACATCGCTTACAATATCCTCTTTGGGGATTCCTTGGAGAAGTTTGTCATTGTTAGAGCACCACTTGCGCAATTTGAATCAGGACGGCAGCAATATCTTATTTAGTTCTTGTCGAACATGAATTGCCTCTGGAATAGTGTTTGGTCCAGTTAGACAGTCGTCAACGTAGAAATCGGTTTTTAATGTTGATGATCCTTCTGGTATTCTGTCTTTGTATTGTGTTGTAAAATGATCCAGACATTTCGTTGCTAGGAACGGAGCAGCTGTTGTCCCATATGTGACTGTTTTCAGGCGATAGTACCTGATCTCTTCGGACGGATTGTTTCTCCAGACTAACATCTCATGGAATTGATCCATTCGGATTCATCCACACTTGCCGGTGCATCTTTTCTATGTCCGCTGTGAATGCGTACTTATGAATTCGAAATCGTAGCAGAATAGACATAAGCTCGCTCTGAATGTCGTTCAAAGATTTCCCGCTTGTTGATTTGCATGAGGCATCGAATACTACCCGAAGCTTTCTGGTGGTGCTCTTAGGTTTGAGTACACAATGATGTGGAATGAAGTAGTGCTTTTTGGGAACCTTTGATGCTGGCACAGTCTTCATACTCTTCCATGAAGTCCACATAACTCTTCCAAGTTTCTGTTGAGCTTCGCCGCTCCAACGCTAGGAATCTTTTTGTTGCGGTTTCCAACGACTCCCCCAGGGCTGAAGGGTGTTCGGAAAATGGAAGCTTTACAATAAACCGGCCGTCTGAGGCTGTCTGAGGATTTTTTATAAAATGAGCTTCGCACCGTGCTTCCACTGGAGTGCGTGGTTTGTCTTCCGTCTCTAGATTGTCTAGAGTCCAGAATCTTTCGATGAGCTCGTTTACTCCCGTTGCACAAATGGGTGAGGAATTGTGGGCAGATTTGACTTTTCCTGCCACAATCCATCCCAGTTTCGTGTTTTGTAGCAACGGGCCTCCTGTCCTTAGCTGCTGTTGATCTGGTAGCAGCAACGAGTAGTAATGCTCGGCTCCGATTAGCATGTCGATTTTGCCTGGCTTATGGAAGTTTGGATCTGCCAGTGAGATCTTGCTTGGTACGTTTAAGCTCTCTGTATCGAGGGCCTGAGCTGGTTGATCAGCTATTATCTGTGGTAATACGAAAGCTTCAATTCTTTGCGTAAAACCATTGTGAAGGGATTTCATGAGCACATTTACTCGTGCTCTGCTGGTCTTTGATTGACCTCCAATTCCTTCGATCCGTAATGTTGTGTCTTTTAGTTTGAGTGACAACATTAATGTCATTCGTTCAGAGATCAAGTTTATCTGTGATCCTGAATCTAGCAGTGCTCTGAAGTTAGCAACCTGCCCGTTGTTGGCTTTTACTGCCGCCTTTGCTGTGGCCAGTAGATTGTAACTATTGTTACTTGCTGCACCAACCGTCGGGCCTCTTGATTCTGTAGCTGCGCCCGATGCTGTTTCCAAATGTAGCATCGTGTTGTGCTTCTTGTCACACTTGATGCAGTTTCGACCTGGGCATGCATTTGTTTTGTGATTTGTTCTAGAGCAATTAACGCAAATTTTTTGTTTTTGTACCCAATTTAGTCGTTCTGATGGAGATTTGGATCGAAATTCTTCGCATCCGTAGAGCCAATGGCTTGCTTTCTTGCAGAATGTGCATAAGGGTGCTCGCGCTCTCCCTGTGTTTGCTGATGCACATGTCGTGCCTTTTGGCTCTCTCCTTGATGCTGGTGGCTTCTTACTAGTTCCTAGAACTCGAATTCTTTGCTCCAAGAACTGAGGCATCGTATCCAGCTATTGCTCATACAAGGCCTTATTTGGCCTTATAATGGCAATCAATATTGGATCCAATGTAGATATATTGATGCCCAATCCCTTTAGTGATGCAAGGGATTCTATGGTTGTTATGTACATCTATTTTAATGACTTGGGTTTGATGATTGAGGAAGCGGTTCAGTACTGTATTCCAAACATCTTTGGGATTGTTGTGTGCGTCAACTAGTATTTTCCAAGCGGCTTCATAATTTTCTTCCTTTGGATCGATATGTCGAATCAATCTTTCTGCCTCGCCGGTAACGGTGGTTTTAAGATACCACATCTTTTTCACCGTAGGCATGTTGGTTTCATGAACCATGCAAGAGAGAACCATTTTAATAGATCCCCATCAAACTTTGGGATGCTGATGCGTGGAAGCTACACGTTATCCGTGTTTGGTGTGTCTGATTTTGCCAATGCTCTTTGGACCTTACTTTCCAGTGTTAGGTAGGATTCCTTCCACTGGGTCCTCGTATTCCTCATGAATTGTGAAGTGGACTTCCTGTGCTTGAGTCCATAGTGATTTTATTAAATTACTTGATGTGCGTCCTTCCGCCTCTGAACGCTGTTTAAGATTGCGTTTAACGGACTCTACTATAGCCTTTTGTCGGCGAAAGTGAAAGCAATTTGCTGTAAGCTTTCGAGGACTGCTGGATCAGATCGCTTTCTTTGGGACCTACTGGAGGTTTCTCATGCTTTTTTTTAGGGACGATTTGACGTTCCCCACGAACGCTTGAAGTCTGCTATAGCTTGTGAATGCATTCGGTAAAAATCGTAATGTATTGCTTACATGTTGTACGTAAGTCTACACGGAATTTTACGTATTTATCCGTTTTGTCTGTATCGCGAAGTTTGGAGTCGTTTTTGTTGAAGCGATTCCACGCATTTTCGAGTGCTGATATTTTGGCTTGAAAATAAGAGGCCGTTTGCTTTCGTTCTTGGGAATCTTTTTTAAAGTTCTGAGTGCACCTTGATATTTTCTCACCAATCTCTTGCTGCACATCCATTGCCATTGTAGCGGCAGCGTCTGCCTCCATTTGTGTATCCATTCTATCTGCTTGTACTTATTACTTTTGACCCGTTGGGAGTGTTTTATTTGCTTGCAGCTGGATACGCTCCGAATCGCAACCGTTGTCGGTCAGAAAAGTGATAGTACAGGTGATGTGTTGGAGGGAGGGATTTTTGCTGTTTCCAATCTATGGAACGCACGAAGCAACAAAAATTGATTGCCTCGGTGGTATTCGAATTCTATAGCTGTCTTTCTGTTCGCTGATAACCTGAATATGTCAGATTTGCCAAAGTTCTATTCATTGGTAGGAGATGCAAACGTTGATGCGCGAGAACAGTGCACACCGAAGAAGCGATAACGAAAAGCAGACTGGGCAAAAAACAATAACAAATTGCCTGCATGAGTCCGATGCGTTACGTTGCGAATATTGTATTTATATTAAACACTTGTTTACAAACGAAACACTGGTGATTAACACAAAGTAAAATCAAATTAAAGAGATGCGATGATATATCAACACAAAGTCACAACAATGTTGTATGATATTTAAGGGCGGAGAATGCAGGAGCAACAAAAAAACACAACCGGCTTAAGCAAGAGCTAGAAGCGACTGACTTTGGCGTCAGTAACCTCGGTGCATCCAGGGAAATGCGCCTCCATTAGTTCTGATAGGGCTTCTTTACTGCCCTCTGTCCACTGTCCGTTATTTAGTTTTAGTTGGCTCTGTACTGTGGGCTGCTTTGAAAGCAGCTTCCGGAGCCTAGCGGTTTCGGGCACTTTCTCGATGTTGGAGCAGAAGTTCCTCCACGAGTTCCTTTGTGCCTTACGTATTTCCTTCTTGTAGCTCCTAAGTAGGATTTTATATTCCTCATTGACAATCTCTTCGTTCACTTGTTTGGCGATCTTAAAGAATTCCTTGAGGTTTTCCTTTGGAGAGAGAGATCCCGGATCCACCATAGTGGCTTGGACCGCTGCTTCGTTCTCGAGGGTTTGCACGATGCGTGGTAGGCGTTCAGTAACTCGTTGGATAGGGTCTTTAGGGACTTCTCTATATCCTCCGCGGATTTCACTGAGCCCGGAATCGCGAGCTTCGAAGTAACTGTCTTTTTAAACTTTACCCAGTTTGTGTTCCGGGGGTTTCTATAGACTGTTATCTTCGAAGAGTTTTCGAATTCGCACTTGAACTGAATGTACCTATGATCTGAGAAGGATGGTTTTTCGAGGACTCTCCAGTTAGATACCAGAGTACTCTTTCCCGTGACGAGAGTTAGGTCTAGCACGTTTGACGAGGTGGGACCTACGAAGGTGTGTTCCGCCCCCATGTTTGCTGCATCTAAGTTAGTGGATAGGATAAAGTCTAGGAGTGACTCACATCTATCATTGATGTCGGGGCTTCCCCACTCATTGTGATGGGCGTTGGCGTCTGCGCCAATGAGAAGTAGGAGATTTTTGGAGCCGGATTCTGTCACCAGAATCTGTGCCATGGAGCAGGAAGCTGCCATAAGACGTTGACAGTCGTCAACGTAGAAATCGGTTTTTAATGTTGATGATCCTTCTGGTATTCTGTCTTTGTATTGTGTTGTAAAATGATCCAGACATTTCGTTGCTAGGAACGGAGCAGCTGTTGTCCCATATGTGACTATTTTCAGGCGATAGTACCTGATCTCTTCGGACGGATTGTTTCTCCAGACTAACATCTCATGGAATTGATCCATTCGGATTCATCCACACTTGCCGGTGCATCTTTTCTATGTCCGCTGTGAATGCGTACTTATGAATTCGAAATCGTAGCAGAATAGACATAAGCTCGCTCTGAATGTCGTTCAAAGATTTCCCGCTTGTTGATTTGCATGAGGCATCGAATACTACCCGAAGCTTTCTGGTGGTGCTCTTAGGTTTGAGTACACAATGATGTGGAATGAAGTAGTGCTTTTTGGGAACCTTTGATGCTGGCACAGTCTTCATACTCTTCCATGAAGTCCACATAACTCTTCCAAGTTTCTGTTGAGCTTCGCCGCTCCAACGCTAGGAATCTTTTTGTTGCGGTTTCCAACGACTCCCCCAGGGCTGAAGGGTGTTCGGAAAATGGAAGCTTTACAATAAACCGGCCGTCTGAGGCTGTCTGAGGATTTTTTATAAAATGAGCTTCGCACCGTGCTTCCACTGGAGTGCGTGGTTTGTCTTCCGTCTCTAGATTGTCTAGAGTCCAGAATCTTTCGATGAGCTCGTTTACTCCCGTTGCACAAATGGGTGAGGAATTGTGGGCAGATTTGACTTTTCCTGCCACAATCCATCCCAGTTTCGTGTTTTGTAGCAACGGGCCTCCTGTCCTTAGCTGCTGTTGATCTGGTAGCAGCAACGAGTAGTAATGCTCGGCTCCGATTAGCATGTCGATTTTGCCTGGCTTATGGAAGTTTGGATCTGCCAGTGAGATCTTGCTTGGTACGTTTAAGCTCTCTGTATCGAGGGCCTGAGCTGGTTGATCAGCTATTATCTGTGGTAATACGAAAGCTTCAATTCTTTGCGTAAAACCATTGTGAAGGGATTTCATGAGCACATTTACTCGTGCTCTGCTGGTCTTTGATTGACCTCCAATTCCTTCGATCCGTAATGTTGTGTCTTTTAGTTTGAGTGACAACATTAATGTCATTCGTTCAGAGATCAAGTTTATCTGTGATCCTGAATCTAGCAGTGCTCTGAAGTTAGCAACCTGCCCGTTGTTGGCTTTTACTGCCGCCTTTGCTGTGGCCAGTAGATTGTAACTATTGTTACTTGCTGCACCAACCGTCGGGCCTCTTGATTCTGTAGCTGCGCCCGATGCTGTTTCCAAATGTAGCATCGTGTTGTGCTTCTTGTCACACTTGATGCAGTTTCGACCTGGGCATGCATTTGTTTTGTGATTTGTTCTAGAGCAATTAACGCAAATTTTTTGTTTTTGTACCCAATTTAGTCGTTCTGATGGAGATTTGGATCGAAATTCTTCGCATCCGTAGAGCCAATGGCTTGCTTTCTTGCAGAATGTGCATAAGGGTGCTCGCGCTCTCCCTGTGTTTGCTGATGCACATGTCGTGCCTTTTGGCTCTCTCCTTGATGCTGGTGGCTTCTTACTAGTTCCTAGAACTCGAATTCTTTGCTCCAAGAACTGAGGCATCGTATCCAGCTATTGCTCATACAAGGCCTTATTTGGCCTTATAATGGCAATCAATATTGGATCCCATGTAGATATATTGATGCCCAATCCCTTTAGTGATGCAAGGGATTCTATGGTTGTTATGTACATCTATTTTAATGACTTGGGTTTGATGATTGAGGAAGCGGTTCAGTACTGTATTCCAAACATCTTTGGGATTGTTGTGTGCGTCAACTAGTATTTTCCAAGCGGCTTCATAATTTTCTTCCTTTGGATCGATATGTCGAATCAATCTTTCTGCCTCGCCGGTAACGGTGGTTTTAAGATACCACATCTTTTTCACCGTAGGCATGTTGGTTTCATGAACCATGCAAGAGAGAACCATTTTAATAGATCCCCATCAAACTTTGGGATGCTGATGCGTGGAAGCTACACGTTATCCGTGTTTGGTGTGTCTGATTTTGCCAATGCTCTTTGGACCTTACTTTCCAGTGTTAGGTAGGATTCCTTCCACTGGGTCCTCGTATTCCTCATGAATTGTGAAGTGGACTTCCTGTGCTTGAGTCCATAGTGATTTTATTAAATTACTTGATGTGCGTCCTTCCGCCTCTGAACGCTGTTTAAGATTGCGTTTAACGGACTCTACTATAGCCTTTTGTCGGCGAAAGTGAAAGCAATTTGCTGTAAGCTTTCGAGGACTGCTGGATCAGATCGCTTTCTTTGGGACCTACTGGAGGTTTCTCATGCTTTTTTTTAGGGACGATTTGACGTTCCCCACGAACGCTTGAAGTCTGCTATAGCTTGTGAATGCATTCGGTAAAAATCGTAATGTATTGCTTACATGTTGTACGTAAGTCTACACGGAATTTTACGTATTTATCCGTTTTGTCTGTATCGCGAAGTTTGGAGTCGTTTTTGTTGAAGCGATTCCACGCATTTTCGAGTGCTGATATTTTGGCTTGAAAATAAGAGGCCGTTTGCTTTCGTTCTTGGGAATCTTTTTTAAAGTTCTGAGTGCACCTTGATATTTTCTCACCAATCTCTTGCTGCACATCCATTGCCATTGTAGCGGCAGCGTCTGCCTCCATTTGTGTATCCATTCTATCTGCTTGTACTTATTACTTTTGACCCGTTGGGAGTGTTTTATTTGCTTGCAGCTGGATACGCTCCGAATCGCAACCGTTGTCGGTCAGAAAAGTGATAGTACAGGTGATGT
Source organism: Drosophila miranda (assembly GCF_003369915.1). Taxonomy (NCBI): domain Eukaryota; kingdom Metazoa; phylum Arthropoda; class Insecta; order Diptera; family Drosophilidae; genus Drosophila; species Drosophila miranda. Next base: position 33,219,079 of record NC_046674.1, read on the forward strand.
GTTGGAGGGAGGGATTTTTGCTGTTTCCAATCTATGGAACGCACGAAGCAACAAAAATTGATTGCCTCGGTGGTATTCGAATTCTATAGCTGTCTTTCTGTTCGCTGATAACCTGAATATGTCAGATTTGCCAAAGTTCTATTCATTGGTAGGAGATGCAAACGTTGATGCGCGAGAACAGTGCACACCGAAGAAGCGATAACGAAAAGCAGACTGGGCAAAAAACAATAACAAATTGCCTGCATGAGTCCGATGCGTTACGTTGCGAATATTGTATTTATATTAAACACTTGTTTACAAACGAAACACTGGTGATTAACACAAAGTAAAATCAAATTAAAGAGATGCGATGATATATCAACACAAAGTCACAACAATGTTGTATGATATTTAAGGGCGGAGAATGCAGGAGCAACAAAAAAACACAACCGGCTTAAGCAAGAGCTAGAAGCGACTGACTTTGGCGTCAGTAACCTCGGTGCATCCAGGGAAATGCGCCTCCATTAGTTCTGATAGGGCTTCTTTACTGCCCTCTGTCCACTGTCCGTTATTTAGTTTTAGTTGGCTCTGTACTGTGGGCTGCTTTGAAAGCAGCTTCCGGAGCCTAGCGGTTTCGGGCACTTTCTCGATGTTGGAGCAGAAGTTCCTCCACGAGTTCCTTTGTGCCTTACGTATTTCCTTCTTGTAGCTCCTAAGTAGGATTTTATATTCCTCATTGACAATCTCTTCGTTCACTTGTTTGGCGATCTTAAAGAATTCCTTGAGGTTTTCCTTTGGAGAGAGAGATCCCGGATCCACCATAGTGGCTTGGACCGCTGCTTCGTTCTCGAGGGTTTGCACGATGCGTGGTAGGCGTTCAGTAACTCGTTGGATAGGGTCTTTAGGGACTTCTCTATATCCTCCGCGGATTTCACTGAGCCCGGAATCGCGAGCTTCGAAGTAACTGTCTTTTTAAACTTTACCCAGTTTGTGTTCCGGGGGTTTCTATAGACTGTTATCTTCGAAGAGTTTTCGAATTCGCACTTGAACTGAATGTACCTATGATCTGAGAAGGATGGTTTTTCGAGGACTCTCCAGTTAGATACCAGAGTACTCTTTCCCGTGACGAGAGATAGGTCTAGCACGTTTGACGAGGTGGGACCTACGAAGGTGTGTTCCGCCCCCATGTTTGCTGCATCTAAGTTAGTGGATAGGATAAAGTCTAGGAGTGACTCACATCTATCATTGATGTCGGGGCTTCCCCACTCATTGTGATGGGCGTTGGCGTCTGCGCCAATGAGAAGTAGGAGATTTTTGGAGCCGGATTCTGTCACCAGAATCTGTGCCATGGAGCAGGAAGCTGCCATAAGACGCTTTTCCTCGCTCTCCAGCATCATTACCGTCAGGTCATCCGTGCTGTAATGAGACATAAGATGAGCATGGATTCCCTTCCGTACGAGTACGGCGGTTCTGTTCCTGCTTACCGATGTTGAGTAGAGAAGGTTGTAATTTGAGGACTTTAGTGCAGCCACTGAATTTCCTGACGCAATCCACGGCTTCTGGACTAAAGCTATGTCAGCGGGCCCTTGCTCCATGGAAAGCTCCGCCGACGCTATTTTGCTCTTATGGAGGTTGAGCTGCAGCACCCTTAGCGTCATGGGTGGCAAACTCAACCTCACACGACTGGTTGACTATGATTGTCAGGTCACCGTTCTCCTCTTCCTCTGAGTCTTCCAGCGCATCTTTATCCTCGGGGTCGCGCTTTTTCAACCGTAGGTATACGCTACATACGCCCCACGCCATCTTCCCGAACTTGGGATACGAAATATACTCTGCCTCCTTGCTGATCTGGAGGATCACATGCTGGCCCCCCTCGTTGGGTAATGGGTTACCACCATGTATAACCTTCCAGTCAGCCGTTGGCACGTCCGGATTTTACCCCTGCAGCAGCTTCAGTGCTCGCTCTCCTTGGACAGCAATGGGGAAAAGCACCTTCGCCTTCGGTATGGACGGGATAAACTCCCTGTTGATCCCCTCCCATAAAGCTTCCAGTTGGCGCACCTTCAGCAACAGTCACTGCCGCGTTGGGTCGTCGTTGCATTTGAGGATCTTGACCCCGTTCAGCCATCCCGCTCCATCAAACGTGGGTAAGGGAGCGCTGGGGTCCTCCTCCATTCACGAAAAGAGTGACTCAACGAGCTGCGCGTGGATTAACTTCCATTGCGCCGCCGTTATCTTCGATCAAGGCCAGATCACCCGGTCATGCCTTTTATGACCAGTGTGCTGGGGGGGTTTTGAGTCTGGGTAATGAGATGTCTCTTGGACACTTCGCTCACGGCCTTCTGTCTAGGCTTCCTCGTCTTCGGCTGGGGGGTGGCCACCTTGGGAGTGTCTTTGCAGCACTCTCGATCGAGTGTTGCCTCTTGGTGGCCAACATCTCCTCCACCTTGTTGGCGAATCCACCGTTTACTGCCTTCATCTGGGGCAGCTGCGCGTAGTGTTTGCGGCCCTCCTGTACCCGTTGCTCAGCCCAGGCTAGCTTGGATTTCTCCTCTTGGGAGATATCCGCCTTGCCCTGGAGCCGGCTCAGTAACTTG